>NC_018245.1:250627-281414 GCF_000227135.1 Leishmania donovani | reverse complement strand
CCCTCCGCGGAGTCCAGCAGTGATGGCTCGTACACGAGGCCGGTGATGCCACGCATGCCGCCGTACACCGCATCGATGGTGGCGTCGCACAGCTTCTCATGGCCGTGCTTCTTCCTGAGGTCGCCGATCTTCTTCTGGTCTTCTTTGCTGCGCCTCAGCATCTGCTCCTTCATCTCATCCAATACCGATGACGCCATGCGGAGACCGGCGACGCCGCGAATTATGGAGCAGCGAAGAGCGCGCATGGTTCCACAGTACGTGTGCGAGAAGGGAGTGCCTGTATTCCTGAGGTAAAAGCGGCGTGTATGCGCGGCAAGGCAGGAGATACTGAGCTCTGGAGTGGGCAGTGGGGGGCGGAAGGGGGGTGGGGTGTGTATAGCCAAGTGAGCGTCTGTGTGACGGTTGTTGTCGTGTTCGTTTTATTGGCGTCCCTGTTCCTGTAAGGCTGTTGTTCTCCTGTTTTGTGCTTGTCGCAGTGACGCGTCGTGCCAGGGTTTACGGTGGTGTGTGCGCGCGCGCGTGAAGGTGTGTGCTGCGATCAGCTCAGCAAACGACACGAGAAACAGAGGAAAGGATTAAAGTGGCGGTGATGCCTTGAAGAAGAAAAAAGGGAATAGGGGAATGAGGTGGTCTGGGCTGAGTGTTGGCTGAGCAAAGGGGGTGGGGGAAGTGGCGAGGGATTTCTGTGAATTCGCGTTGCCCAGAAAGGAAAGGGGCCAGGGGCCGAGGATGTGTGGAGCCCCACAGGTGTGATGGCGTGCAGGGATATATAGGCAGGTGCATGCGCGCGCGCGCGCGTGCGTATAGTGAGAAGGCGTAGTTGCAGGACATAGGCCGTCAAAGGAAAGGGAAGCGGGTCAAAAGGTTTGATGGTGAAAGTAGTAGCTTGCACGAGAGCACTGATGATGCTAGAGCGGCATGATCACTGACTTGAAAGAGGTGCGGGGCGTCAGTGCAGTTCACCTGCTCAGTCAAGGGTGGGTGGGTCGGAGGGTGTGCCGTTGATGAGGGCGCGCGTGAGCACTGATCAGGATCGAGGCAAAGTTTCGCAACGAAAACGGCCGTCATCAGCGGCCCAGCCGTGTGGCGCTTTCTTCTTTCGTTCGCCTTGATTACAACGCAGGGTGCGGAGATGCGCTCCATCGGGTGCCTATTCGTGTTTGAGTGCCCGTGTGTGTGTGTGTGTGTGTTTGCTAGTCGTACGGCATGGCGGTAGAGGAGGAGACGCATGAAGTGTGTACGCACGTACGTGGGTGGAGGGGCAGGTGGTGGATGTGGGCGAGGCGTGAGCCAGGGGCAGGCATGGCCTCACTTCAGTTGCTCTCCATTTTTTCCTCCAGAGCCTCACCCCTTTCCCACCCCTTGCACCTGCTGCCTCGCGGCCTCGAGATGTGCGCGTGAGGCGCGTCGTCGTAGCCGCAGCACCACGTGTGCCGCGTCCACCACCGTCGCTCCGTGGAGATCGGGGGTACCTGGGGCGTAGGTGAAGGCGACTTCCTCGTCACGAAGGTGCAAGGAGCAGCCGACGGCGCTGCGCAAGAGACTATACTGTACATCGGTGATCGTGATAGGTCGAGCAGCAGCGTGGGATGTCGCAGGCACCACCAGCTCGACATGTCCAGCTGGTGTGAGCACCATGACGGACTCGCACGCGACTGACGGCTTTCCAGCCATGCCCATCGGTGGTGGTGGCTGAGATGGCGTGTGAAGCAAGGCACTCACGTAGACGAGACCAAAACCGTTGCGAGCTTGCCACTGCTGTTGCAGCTGCGACCCTTGAAGGTTGCTGTCATGGATACCACGACAGTCCCCACCGGCGTGCACACGGTAAGAGTCGAAGTCGTAGGCGGCAGAGGCGGACTCATCGGCGCCAAAGTCAGTGGCGCACACATCCGGTTCGCTATGGCTTTCGACGCGGCGCAGGGTAAGCCGCAGGGACGGTGCTGCCGCCGTTGTCGTAGGCTGAGAAGGAGGCGGCGGCGACGACGACAGGTAAGCGCGAGGGCCGCCCGGGATGATTGCCGAGGCCACGCTCGTCCTGCCGCCGTCCTGTGCCAGGAAGCGCAGGACAGCAGGCGGAAGCTGCAAGACAGCGTCTGGCAACGTTGTCCGCTTGCACGTGGCCGCACCAAGATCGACCACAGTGTTCGTAGCTGGCGAGCGCCGTGGTGGAGGCACGGCGGTTGGTCGAAAAGACGGCATGAACGTTTCTTCATCGACTGCGCCGGCGTCGTTGTCCCTTCGAGCGATGGGCACCGGGCCGGTGGATTGTGGTGACCAGCCGAGGAGTGGCATCGGCACCGTTGTGACAAGCAATCCCTGTTCGCCTCGTGACGTGGGAGAACGAGACGAGGAACGCGGCGCAGCTCCACCGCCACCATCCCTTAACGATACTGTTGCTCGTGACACCTGCTGCTGTTGCTGGGAAAACGGCTTCACGGACGGTGCCATCGGTTCATCCGCGGCACTGGTTGATACAGCACACCAACACCCACGCAGCATGATGCCTCCGTTTGGGTAGAGGAACTCGAGAAACGATGGAAGATAGCCGTGGTAAACGTCGCGCAGGAGGTTGTAGCCGACGTGGGGGGAGCCTTCTCGCTGACCAGTTGATTCATTTGCAGTGGACCATGGCGGCACGTCCGCGGCCGCTTCAGCCCCAACTCGTGCACCGGCGCTGGCGAAGACCAGCGCGAGCGGCTCTCCGTAGCGAAGGGTGAGCCGGCACGGTTGAATGGCGGCGAACGTCGCCGTCGTCTTCGCAGGTCCCATGGTTGGTGAAGTCTCGCGCCCCGGAGCGTGCGCGGGCCTCGGCTGAGTGAAGCTCTGATCTTTGTTCACGCTATCGTTGCCGCTGATAAGGCGCTCCACGGAGAGCGACGCGCGTGCCGTGGTGAGTGGTACTGCACAAGGCGTCTGCTGCAGATCACTCAAGGCCCACCACAGCACGTTCGAGGGCGGGTGTGGTGATACAGAGGGTGCGGCGCTGCCGTGACTCGAGGCGGCGCTCGTGAACGCTGCTGAGTACTGGTGGAACCCGTCAACAGCTTTCAAGTAGTTGCCGTGTCGTTCTGTGCCATTGGGATCCACAAGTATTACGGTCGCCCCGTCCGTGCAGAGTGTGAGGGGCAGCAGAGGTACACGCGCCATCTTTCGAACGCCGACTTTGCCGCTCGCGGTCCTCTCTTCGGTCAGAGCGAAGAATGAGGTGGCATCCGCGCTGCAGGTCGTGGAAGTCATGCGATTCAGCCTCTCTATAGCCTTGATGAACTGCATGGCGGTCGTGCGATATCGACCAGGCAAACCCTCCTCTGCTGGCGATGGTGATGAGGGAGGAGGGTGTGGGTTGAACAACGGCGTCACGCCTGCAGCAGTTGCAGGCTGTGCGTACGGCAATGACAGCGGCGATGACGTTGACGAAGCACGCTCAGCTGCTACTGGCGGCTGCTCATCCAATGCCGCTCCACAGTTGAGCGTAGCCACGGTGGCGGCAGCGTCAGCAGCTCCTGGAGCAAATTCTGAGGAGCGTGCCATCGCTCTGGAGGAGTTGGTGAACGGTGCAGGCGGTCGACGGGAGAGCAGCGGTTTCATGCCTGTATGGCGCAGTTCAGCGGCTGCACGGCCTACAGCATTTCCCCGTCCCGCTGGTCTCAGCTGTGAGCTGTCGCTCTGGCGGCGGTGAGCTGACGGTGCGCCAGAGGTTGTAGGCGGCCGTGTAAAGTGCAGTTGTGGATGCGGCTGCGGACGGTCGATGCCGGCACAAAGGCCATTTGAAGCTTCAGGGTGGCGGGGTAGAGGAGGGAGGCGATGCCGACGTGGCTCGGCTCGGCTGCAATCCTCTCTGCGCATTTTTCTCGGCGGACGCCGACCATGACAGCAGCCTCCTGCCTCTCATACCCGTGTATCGGTAGGTGTACTTCTCGGTGTGTGCTTCAAAGAGCCCGAGATCCTTCCTGCCAAGGTCATCAACGGTGTGAGGGGAAGCAAAATGATGAGGAGGGGGCGGGTGACCCGCGCGTGTATGGTTCGATACGGTGCCGTGCGCAGAGGGAGGAAGGGAGGGGGGGGGGCAGGGGCAGGGCAGGGGTGGTGGAGAGTCAGCGGCTGCCAGGCACTTAGAAAAGCAAACTGCAACGCACCCACATCGACGAACAACGGGGGAAGTCGCATACATGGTGCATTCCCTCGCTGCACGTCGACGTCAAACCTCGACAGCACCGGGCGTGGGGCGAGAGAGGCGCGGGGGCAGGGAGACGCTATTGCGACCGGATTGAGGGCAGAGAGAAAGCCGGTGAGAAAGGCGTTCGCGTGCGGGGGCCTTTCCCGTCACCCCTCCTCCTGTTTTTTTTTTTTTCACGCTGTACTGTCGACTGTGACGCCATGCGGGTTGTCGTACCTTTTTTGCTCTTTTCCTTTCTTGCATTATGGCAGATGAGAAGGGAGGTGGACACGCTTACCTCTACAAAACACACACAAGGGGCGCGCTCACTTCTCGTACATAAGACACACGCACACACACGCAGACACACACACACGCACAGACCGACACCCACATCAGCAACCAAGCAACGAGATCCTTGAAACAGCTTCAGCTTCACGCAGACACACGCTCATTTTTGAGGCAGAGACACGAAACACACAAAGAGGAAGAAAGGGAGGGATGGAGAGGGGATGGGGGAGATACACAGAACACACTAAGATGACATATATATATATATATGAGATCATAGAGACAAAAAGAAGTCGATACCGGCCGTCGCCAACGTCATCACTACCACTTACATTACCGAGGGGCCGTCGGCAAGCGTCGCGCCCCTCCTCCCCAAAGCCAAATGCTGCGAGAGTGGCAAGGATGGCGAGGAGGGAGAAGTGCGTTCCCTCCCTCCCCATAAAGAAAACGGGCGCGAAGCACGAGACCGGCTGCACGGACACATATCCGCAAAGACATACGCATCCATAGTCGAGCGTTGCACAGACAACACCAAAGAACAACAAAGAGCGGCGGTCGGTCGGTCGGGAGGGAGGGAGGAGGAGGAATGTGCCATAGAAGTACAGGCTGACAAGGACATACATAGCCTCACCCACCTACACACCCACACCGACACGCACACAATGCGTGGCGTCACCCGCTGCAGTGGGACGAGTGGTAGAAAGGGAGAGAGGAAAACAAAAAAAAATAAAAACAAAAATGAATGCGCTTGTATGCATGCTTGTGTGCTGTTCGGGCTCGCCGCCATCCACGCACATGAGTCTGCGGGTGTGACGGGGCAGGAGGGAGAAGGAGGGTGAGCAAGTACGGAGTATATGTATGCGTGCGTGTGTGGGTGGGGGGATGGGTTGAGAAGGAGGGGTTCCTGGCAGCAAACACCTCGCCCCCCCTCCCTCTGCGCACCACTACACACCCACACCCACACCCACACAAACGCATACGGGTCTACGTGCATACACGCCTACACACTGACCATCAGTAGATCCCTTTCTTCGCTGTGTAGCCGTCTACGACATCCCTTTAAATTAGTGGTGTTAGCATGCTTTCGTTGCCGTTGTGCACCTTCGCGTCGGCCTCCTCCTGCCACCTCGCCTGCTCGCCTCCTTCCCTCATCCCTTTCTTGTGTGTGCGTGTGTTTGTGGGGGGGGGGGCCAAGTGACCTACATGCCAACAAACACACACAGAAACAAGGCTATCACTACCTCTCTCCTCTGTCGTCTGTGCATGTTCCATCCTTCTCCCTCCCCCTTATATGTCCGCGTCTCGAGCTGTTTTTCCCTTCTCGGCCCTCCGCTCCACCAACACGCATCCTGCTTTACGCGAGTGTATACATACAAGTGGGTGCGGAGCGAAGGTGCGACGATCGGCACATACACACACGCAAGAAACAAACACAAAACACCCCAGGGGTGTTGCCCCACCTCCTCCCCACCATCCCTGGATCGCAATGACTATACGAAAAATGCCATCATCTCCCGCCCCATACGCGGGCGGATCAGTGCCCTCCAACTTTTACACACAAACATATACAGGCATACACACACACACACAAACAGATCACAGGCAGTTATGCAGATATAATGCGGCATACAACACAGCGGCCCAGTACCGACTTGGCTGATGTTGCTTCGGTGCACAGCACGAGGCCGTTGCGGAAGGAGGAAGAGGAGTGGTGGCGGAGAGAGAAAGAGAGAGAGGGCCGGGGCGGGGAGGGGGTGGGCTCGCGGCCCCAGTGGAAAGGGCACACTCATCCAAACACGCGGTCGTGCACGCACGCACAAAATGGAGAGGACCGGAGAGGGATACAGGGAGAGTTGCGTGATTAAATATCGCCTACAACCGCAGTACCACCTAATGAGACTACACTACTACTGCCACCAGGAGCTTCTGCGGACATGGTTGGCACGCCCTGCGGCCACAGACCGCACGGCGGGTCGGCTTCGTCTTCACCCCCAGTACCTCCCGCTCCAGCGGCCACGCCATCAGGGCCGGCCTGCAGCGCCGGGGAGGGGGCGCCGCCGTCAGCTTGCTGCTCCTCGTCCTGCTGCATCTCCAAACTGCCAGCCTCGCCGCCGCCGCCCTCGTTGCCATTCAATATTTGGGTATTTGCCACGGCTGCCTCAGCGGCCTCGGCCGCCGCGTCCGCCTCTTCCTGCGAAGCTGCCTGCTGCTGCAGAACCGCGACCGCTTCCTGCACCTTGTTATTCCCCGCCCACTTGTGGTTGCGCAGGATGGTGCGGCCCGCCACGTTGTCAACGACAAGGCGCGTGTTGACGACGGGGTCCATTGCCAGCTTCACAATCCCGTCAAGCAGCGCGCTCTCGAGTACGTCGTCGGCACCAACCTTAACGACCTGCTCCGTGACGTAGGCGAACATCTGCCGCCCACGGAAGCTGTACGCCGTCGCAAGCTTCACAATGGAGGCAAGGTAGTTCTGGTACTTCTCGTCATTGGCCGAACGCAGGTGCTTAAGGATGATTGCGACCGGCTCGTATGTGGAGGTGCGCACTTCCATAACACTATCATCGAGCAGTCGCGACACCAGCGCCAGTACAGAAGGAAAAGAGGGGCTGTCAGGCGAGAGCAGCACGGCGACGGCGCCGATGCGCTTCGCCACCTCGTTGCGCAGCCGCCAGTTCTCGCTCTCTAGCGGCACATGGCACAGAAGGGGCACAAGACGGTCGCGCGTGGCGGGCGTGACTAGAGCGAGAAACTTCTCGGCGTTGAGGACGGCGCCGCGCTTGATGTCGTCGAGGTCGCGCAGCAGCAGCTCAAAGGCTGGCACAATAGCCTCCTCCGTGATTGCTGTCCCAAGCAGCGCGGCCATTTCGTGCAGCGAGTATGCGAGGGACTTGCGCACTTTCCACTGCACGTCCTTCAGCATCGTCGCGTATGCGTCCGCCACCTCGTTCCAGCGGGACGGACCGATAGCCTGCACCACAGCTGGAAAGCAGTATGCACAGTACTCGCTGAGTGGGCTTTCCACGTTGTCGGACTGGAAGGCCATGTCGGTGAAGAGGCGCAGCAGCTCAGGGCTGATGTCTTCACTACGAAGTGTGTGGAGGAGGCGGCCTAGTGACTCGTAGGCGCGCGTGCGCACCCAGCGAGAGTCGTCCTCGAGCAGCTTCTGGAAAGCCGGCACGATAAACTGCACCCGCATTGACTCGGGCAGCCCACTCGACACCTTTTCAATGGACTCGGCACAGGCCTGCCGCACGCCCCAGATCTCATCCTCGCAGAGAGTGATATACAGCGACAGCACCGTCCGCTGCGCCTCCTCCGTCGTGAGCACGGCACACACGCCACCGAGGTTGCTGCCGACGGTACGGCGCACGGTGAAGCTAGAGTCGTTTGAGAGCAGCTCCAGTTCGCCGAGCACCACCGTTGTTGAGAACTCGCTGCCGAACTGTGGCGCGAGGTCGTTGAAGAGCTGCGCCGCTACAACGCGGTAATCCTCTGCGCGCTCGTCGTGGGCGAGGGTCATGACCACGTTAAGCAAGTGCGATTGCACGTCTTCCTTGTGTACGAGTTGGGCCAGCTTCTGAATCGCTTCTAGCGCCACAACGCCGACCTCCACATTCTTATCAACGAGCAGCTCGAAAGCCGTCGGGAGGAAGGCATTCAGCAAGCATTGGTAACCTGCATCACTGCCCTGCTGCACGAAGAACTCCGCGAGTGGGTACAGCTGCTCTACCAGAGCCTGCCTCACCACGGGCTCAGCGTCTTGGGTGAAGGTCGTCAGCAGCGGCACAATGGAGCGCGCGCTTTCGGCGTACCCGGCGAATTGCGCGGTCGAGGCGAGCTCGCGTACGAGCACGAGCCGCTGCAACGAGAAGTCCGACTGATAGTACATCAAGAGCCGGTTCAGCGGGTCGAGGCTGTCATCGATGGCGTACTCGTTGAAGATAAACTCCTCCTCCGCGTCCTGGGTGGAGTCGTCAAGCAGTTCGGTCGGCATTTTCCGTTCTGTTTCGTGTGTTGTGTAAGTGTGTGAATACTTCCGTTCCTTCGCCAGCGTGAGGAAGAGAGGGAGGGAGAATGGGGGATGTGTGCGAGAGAGGGGTAGGGGGGCGGGCTCCGCGGAGGTCATGGAGCGAGTCGGCACATTGGTCTCAGTCGATCCGGCTTGTGGGAGGCGTTGTGTGTGTGTGTGCGCGGTCGAGCCGCCTACACACCGAGAGGGCCACACGGGCAGTTATAGAGTGCGTATTTTTTTCGCCGCCCTTTCACAAGAGCACCGACACGCGTGTACCGCCTGAGCCAGTATACGGACGAGAGTGCGCGGGCCCACCCGCCCTTTCGGCTTCCGGTCTCAACTTCCTCTCCGCGTCATCAGTTGCGCGCCTTCGCCTTTGCCATGAAGGATAACGGCTCGGCCTGTAAGCGGGGTTTTCGCCGGATTTTATGCAACGGGCCGTGGATCACACATGACAGGTGAGTCACGGAGTGATGTGGCTCCGCGTTGACTGCATGACTGTGCGGAGGCAGCCCGTGAGGGCAGCAGCGATGACAGAGGCGCCATCCAAATGAAGGGGAGCCGCAGCTCTAGCAGTCAAGAAAAGGCGCCTCACACGTGCAGCGCACCGCTCGGTGCTCTGCTGAGCCTACCCTGTCGGTGGGGCCGTGCCCCCATCGCGTGCCCGTAGCGTCACCCCGTCTTCCTGCTGTTCTGCGAGTGCGTGCTCTCTTCGCACAGCGCCCCCCGTCTCATGCACCTGCTCGCGGTTAAACACATCAAGGCCACGGGGCCCATCGCCCACTCGTCCCGGGAACGTGGGCTGCAGAGTTTGAGCCCGTGCGAGAGCCGCGCCTGAGAGAGGAGGCAGTCGAAGGCCCTCTTCGAGGCCAACGAAGTGTCGCGGGCCTCTGGCGGCGTCATGTCGCGCCCGTTGAATGCGACGCCGCAGATCGCCGGGAGGACGGAGGCGAGGATGTGCATTGTGCACGCGCCTGCGGTGTGCGGGTTGATTGTAAAGGTTTGGAGGACGAGAATGTTCAGCAAGGGCCCAGGCCATGTTGCCAGGAGCGGCAGCCCTTCATTGCGTGGTCAAAAGCGGCTCCTTCGGGCCGGGGATGGCTTCCGCACGCGGCGATCGAGGATGGCCGGGCTTACATGCGGAGCCCCACAAGGATCAGCCGTGGACCCTCTTCATTGTGATGGGCTCGCTGAGTGTGGTGCTCCACAGGAGACCCACACTACACCACGCCTCCTTTGCTGATGGCCTCGCACTCCTAACGCCCTTCGCAGACAAGGTTGCCATACAGGCCACACGGCAATCCGCCCTCTGGAGGGTGGGGCCCTGGGCACTGGTGCATTTTGTGGAGCTGAGCGCCCCCTCAAGGCGAGGAGCGCACTCTTTGCTACGCGGCACCGCAGCCGTGTGCAACGCTCCGCACTCACGCGGAGTGCGGCCCTGCACATTTGGTGCAGGGGGTGCGAACGCGGGATGGCAGCCGTGTCTCAGCACTTTCGCGGCTCTCACACCGGCAAGCAGGAATCAACCTCTTCGGAGCCCCACACGCACACACATTTTACTCATGCGCAGTTGCCGTGTGCGCCCCAGCATATCACTCCCGGGCTGACTGTGGGCAAGCCACCCAGAGACGCCACCCTCAATGGCATCGACTGGAATGGAAAGGGAAGACAGCGAGTCCCCTCCCCAGGCAGCCACCTCGTCCTGAACAAGGTCCCGGGGTGCAGGAATGCGTGCACTGTGCGCACGCGCTGTCAAGTACAGCTGGCACGGCGTATCGCATCCGCGCGGGGCATCCAGAGGTCGGAAGAGCAACAGTGATGGGCGAAGAAGGCGCGAGGTAATCCATACCGATCAGCCCCAACGTGCATGCATGTGCGCGGCGCGTCCGGCGCCTCCTACGTCCGACCGGGTGGGCTGATGCGGCAGAGATGCCGCATGCATGACGAGAGCACCCCGAGCTACACCATCGAGTCCTCCAGACTTTGGTGTGGAGAGTCTCCACACCATATGATGACCTGCCGCGGCTTGAAGCGACTCGGGAGGGGGAGCTTGAGCACAGCGACGCGGTATAAAAAGAATCAGGTGCCGTACGAAGGAGAAGGAGCGGAAGGGCGACTAGCCTGCCATCCAGCGCAGCCCCCACGCAGGCAGTACGATAGAGCGACAGTAACTCAACGGAAGCTGAGTGAGATGTGTGCGCATGCGCGTAGAGCGCGGGAGGTGCGCGAGGATGGGGCAGAACAAGAGACAGGCGTGAAGGTATAGAGTGGCTTGTAGTGAAACCGATGCAGACACGCGCGCGCATGGTCACAGGTAAGAGGAGGAGTTGAAGCGCAACAAAGAGGGAGGCACAAGCGAATGTAAGGCTCTTGTAGCTGAAGGACGCAGCGTACGCACTGCGCACACCGTCGCATCGGTTGATGTCGGTGCGTGTGCCTCGAATCATCTCGCTGCTAGTGGTACGAGCTTGTGGCCATTTTTGGCCTTACCTTTGTGTACTGGATGCACTCATCAGTGCACACGCGGGCAGAATACAGCGACAGCGGAGAGGACTGAAGCGGAACGCGAAGGCCAGCGCCTTTGCTAAGCATTCACGCGACTGGTCCGACGGAGAGGCGCTTCCCTCATCCGGGACTAAGGCGGTGCACCCGCATGTGCAAGGACAGTACGGGCGAAGCTGGCAAAGGCATCGCCCCGCGTTGCACCGCAGGCCTCGTATCAACCGTTGGGAGATCTCTCTTGCGTTTCTTCGTTGCTGTTAAACACTTCGGCCCTACAAAAGGAAGGTGTAAGGAGCGAATAGAAAACCGGCACAACCACAAACACACACACACACATACACAGCCACATGCATACATACCAAACAGAAACCGCGAAGACAAAACGATATGCGCAGCGCGAACACGTCTACCGGAAAGGCAGAGCCCAAGACACATGCGAATTATACGTAAGCACTGCAGAGCAGGCATGAAGGAGGGTGGTGTGTGTGTGTGTAGGGGAGGGGGGACAGGCCTGACGACCTCCCGCGCACAGTCCCAAGTGGCGGTGGCGATGAACTGTATGTAGTCACCGTCAACTTGCCCGTTTCGCTGCCAGCGTGCATGAGTTCAACTCTACTCTACGCACCGATCTTCTCACAGGGTCCACTTCGCATGGCGCGAGGCAACCCTAGGCACACGTGTTACAACCATGTGCTGGCTCAGCCATCTGAGAGCACGACCCCTGCCTCAAACTCCACCCTCCATCCCAAATTGCGCAGGTCGCCTCACAGCGGCTCCCCCACCATGCTGGTTGCCACCCTTGATGCATCGCTCTCGGGGTGACACTCAGGCTCTACCGGCACCATTAGGCAGTTTGAGGGCCAGGCGTGAGAGAATCGGTCGAGAGCCGTTGAAGCTCTGCCCATCACGTGGATGGGCACAGACCTGCTCACAGTCGCAGGTCGCCCCGACGCCACGCCGTCCAGGGCACGGCCGCCCACATCAGCAGGGATGCATCGCACTCGCCTCCCCCCTACGTCGTAGGCACCTGACCCGGTCACCACCTCAAGTGATTCGGCATTTGGCAGGGATATAGGAGGGCTGCTTTGGCCTCCTCCACCCACACAGAGAGCGCGGGGCCGCTGGGCCCTGAGGTGCCACGCGCGGAGGTGTGTGTCCCTCCTCTGTCATCAGGGGCTCAAATGATGGACTTCCACCGGAGAAAGAGGGGGAGGGGGAGGCCCACTCGCTAACACACACACACACACACGTAGTCGTGGTCACCCACCGCAAAACGCCGCCGCCACCGCCACTCACATGTTGTTCAGTACCGCACACAAGGGCCGCAGAAGAATGTGAAGAAGGCCTTCTTTGCGGGCCTCCATCGTAGCGAGTGCGATCAGCAGCAGCACTCGCTCGTCCTGAAGGGTCAAGGCTGTCTGCAGGGCCTCCGCTTCAGCCGCATCGCGGGCTGCCTCGGTGGGGGTGGGGGGTGGCCTATCGCCGTTATCCTGGTGGGCACTGGCCGACTCGATGCCGCCGCGGTGGCCACCCTGTGCGCTGTCCACGACCGACAGCAGCTCGATCTCGCGCTTCAGTTGGTGCGTCACGAGCGACGACTCGGCGCTCATATCAGATGTTTTACCAGTCGGCGGGGTCGTCGGCACGTACCAGCGAACCACCTCGCTGCGAGAGAGCGTCTCTGGCCGCATCGTCAGCACTTGAGCAAACCACTTGGCCGGACGCCGAAGCACCTTATTGATGTCGTTGTAGGAATAGTCCTCCACCATGAAGCCGACCAAGTTCTGCACGTAGAGCTGGAGGGAGCGGAAAGCGTAGGAGGGGTCGTAGTCGGGGCTCATCAGCCCCACACAATCCGCCTTGGTCAGCTGCCGCACCACGTCGAGGTAGCACTCGATTTCTTCATTGAGAAGCGTGGCGGCGCCGGGATAATACTGTTCCATCGACGTCGCCCCCATCTCGTTCCAGGTGAACCGACTGCGCCACAGCGTGGGCGGGTTGGCGGCGGTGGTGCCGCCCTTGATGCGCTGCTCGCTGACCACGTTGTCGTCGCCAGCAAACCTACGGTACACATCCGCGTGCGGAGGTCGTGCTGCTCCGCCGGTCGGGCTACCGCGTTCGTCGCCGCCGCCTCGACCGCCGCTGTTGCAGTGTGAGATGGCGGGGTCGGGACAGCACCCGGCCATGCCGCCAGACGAGACGCCACTGCCGCCGAGAGGCCCGGCAAGGGCGTCCTCCGTCACGGCGCGATGGCCCAGCCGCTCCACCACCTCCAGCGGTAGCAGCGTCATAGCCCACGGCTCTGCTGGCACGAAGAGGCCCATGACGAAGCCGCAGAGCGGCACTACCTGCGCCACGATGGCGACAAGCTGAAACACTTCCGGAACGGTCCAACCGCAGGCCAACACGTTTCGAATCTCCACCTCACTGAGAGTCCACGGCGTGTGGGCAGCGAGGGCGATGAAGCGCTGGACGGCGCGCAGCCGCGCCGGCGGGCCGTGCGTGATCCAACGCTGGCGTGACTGGCCGCGAAAGCAGCCAGCCACCGACTCGTCACTGTGCCGATGCTTCTGTTGCCGCGGGTACGCCGACGGGCCCGCAAAGTGGGGGCTGTCGTAGTCGTACGCATCCGCGGCATCTCTGCGACTGTACGCCGCATGGCCGCGCGCGCCACCACTGCTGCTGCTGCTGCTGCTCCTGTAGAGGCGACCTTGATGGCCACCACGCAGCGCGCTGCTCCCGTTCCCAGCGCCGCAGTCGTCCTCTTCCACATACTCCTCTAACATCGCCTCCTCCGCGTAGCGCAAGAGCAGAGCCGAAAAGCGCGACACGAGGTACTCGCAGCGGTGCCTGCTCGCTGCCATGACCGCGATCATCAGCCGCATGTCCACCAAGAGCGGGCCGTCCCCGTAAAGGACGTAGTGCAGTGCTGCGTGGTGCGCGCGGAGTACGTCGGGGTATAGGGAGAGAAGCTTGTAGTAGGACGGGCACTCCCCGCCATCGGTGAACACGCCATAGAGAAGCGTCTTGGACGTCGCGAGCTGCTGCACCGGAGGAAGCAGGTGACTTTGAGCGAGCGCGAACAAGAGAGCGCGGCGCCGCTTTGCCGCCTTCGACAAGCGAGTTGGCGCTCCGACAGCAGCGGCCCCTTGCGCGCGCCCCATGGAGGCGACTGATCCGCTGGCCGCTCCCACCACACGGCATGCGCCAGAAAGCGTCGAGGATCCGCTTTGCACACGCCCGTCAGCCGCGTCCTCTTCGCCGTCACCGGTGAGCGAGCGGCGCCCACCAGCACTGGCCCCACCGCCGCGGTGCACGCCGCGGCGCCGTCGCAAAGACGTGTGCACCGTCGACGACGGGGAGCCTGAAATGGCACGGGCGTTGAGGCAGACTTCAGCCGAGACCGCCTCCAACACGGACTTGAGCACCGCCGCGGCGCTGCCGTTGGGGCCCATGTATGCCTCCTCCTCCATGAGCAGGCGCTGCACGGTTGGGAGGGCGGTGGTCGCCGGCAGCGGGCCGCAGTACGCGAGGCACGTGGCGGCGTGCTGCTGTTGAGCGTCCCACCAGCGCTCAGCAGTCATCAAGTGCACCGCGCCAGTGGAGTCGAACCACAGCATCGCATCTTCCGGTCGCACGTGCTGTGTGGTGGGAATGTGTTTGCTCTTGGTGCCGCTTCTGCTACTCGTTGTCGCTATCGAGCCACCGCCACCGCCGACGCCGCAGTGTGGCGGCGGCCCGCCAACGGCGGTGCTGCTCGCGCTTGCGTCCGTCGCGGGCACGGCGCGGGACTGCGGCTGCAGCGTTGGCAAGTAGCGCATCAGCTGCTGCCGTGCGATCCAGCCGGTCGCGCAGCACGGCGGCGGCCGCGCAGCAAGCGCATAGGCAATGCAAAGCTGGGCTGCGTACGCAAGAGGGGCACACGGACAACTGCACGCGAGTTGGAGGAGAAACTGCAGCGACGCGGAAGCTGCCTGCTGCACGGCCTCGTCCGCTTTGGCGTCATCCTCGGACGAGAAGCCCGCACCCGCCGCATCATGCATCTTAGCGGTGGATGCGGTAGTGGACAGATGCTCGCCATCAGTGTTAGGAGAGTAGTGGTGGCCAGCGTCGTCCTCACCCTCTACGTCTGCACTGCCAAGCCAAGCGCGACTTGCCGCTGCATCATTGCCGCAGCCGACAATGCCGCGGTACGTGAGGGCAAACACGGCGCAGCGTTGACCCAGCACCAGGAGATCATGGAAGGCCTCGCGCAGCGCTTCTGCCGCTACTCGAGGTGCGGCGGTGCCGCTGCCTGCACCCGAATCGGCGGCTCCGGCGGAGCTAGTGCCCGTTCCATGCACCTGCTCCGCGCCATCTGTTGCTACATGCATGGCACTGGCGCCAGCATCCGGGAGCAAAAGGTTGTCTGCCTTCTCACCTTGCTGCCCGGCCATGGCGGACGCAGCCGGGCCAGCTGCGTCAAAGAGCTCCGAAGGGAAGTAGTACGCATCAAAGACAGCCAGCAGCGACGTGACGGCGCTGTCCGGTGCACTCGTTTTGGCCGTGGTTGTTGTAGCCGTCGCCGCCGCCGCAGCAGCAGCAGGGGAGGCAGCTGACGACCCTGCAACCCTGGTAGCCTGCGGAGGCACCCATCGCGTTGCAGCGTCAGCTATCATCGGATTCCCCGCACCCACTGCAGTGGCATCACCCACCGCGGCAAACCCAATCAAGACGTGCGGCCGATGCTGCGTGACAAGATGCGGCAGTTTCTGTGACTCATCGCTTGCAGGCGGTGGCAGCGGCGGCATCGAGAGAGCGGCGGCGCCATTATTCTGGCTGTTGTCATCGTCACCGCCGGCTTTGTTACTTTCGAGATCCAGCTGGCGACCGATGGAGCCACCGTCACCCATCTCCCTTGAAGTCGCTCCAGCTGATCCTGCGGCGGCGGACGCAGACGCCACAACAACGGACGCGTTCAGCGACTCAAAGGCGGCGCTCATTAGCAGCTGAGGACTATGCGCGGCTGCAGCACGCCGGCGGTTCTCTTCGGCTGCCGCGGTCCGCTCCAGCTGCGCGTGCTCCAGCACGAATAGGTGCGAGAGCAGCGTCGCGCTATACCATGTGAAGTCTCGAAACACCGAGGCGGCCGTCGCAGCGTCCCCGACGCGGTTCGAGTGATCCCCACAGTGGCCTCCGCCGGCGTACGGAGACGGCGAAGATGCCGTGATATTCTGCATGATCAGGGAAGAAATCTCAATATGTTTCCAAAGGAAAGCAAACGAAAAGGCTAACAGCCAGCGCGACAGCCTCGCGCGTCAGAGAGAGAGAGAGGTAAAGGATGCGCACACGCGCGGGAGAGAGGGGATGGGGGCGGCAATCACGAACGGCACCGGCAGAGATCCGAGCGTCCACCAGGCAATGCGAGCAACAACCAAAAAACGGCGAACAACTGCGGCGCCACTTGCCCACACAAGGCCCGGTATCGATAGATGGAGAGGTACCGGAGCGAGTCGCCAAGAGCGGCAGCGACACAGGGCTACGTTTTGCCTGTGCACGCTCGTGTGTTGGTGGGCGTCCTCAGTTGCACAGTACCAACCACAGTGCGTCCGCGTGCGTGTGCGTGTATGTGAGTGTGAGGGGTGAGGGGGTGGAGACAACAAAGGAGAAGAGGCAACTCAGCACGTCAGTGAATCGGAAAGTAGTAAGAGAAAAGAAGGCGAGAAGGATCGGGTGATGCGGCCAGGTGGGATGGGATGGGATGAGATGGGGGGAGGGGCAGCATACAGACACCAACATAAAAAAATTATGGGGAGCGGAGAACCAAATACAAGGACCCTCACAGCCAAGACACTGAAAGAGATTTGGTGTGGGGGTGGCGCGGGTCGGAGGCAGGAGTCAGGAGGCAGGAGGCAGGACACCTGCAGACGGCGCACACGCTCACCCAAAAAGACGCAGCGAGATCGATAAAGAAGGAGAGCCGAACAGAAAAGTGGAGAAGGAGGGAGGGTGGGTGGGTGGGGGGGCCGAGGCCGGCTGGATACCCACTCACGGACCACCCACACCCACACACACGGAACACAAAGCTCAAGCGTCTTTCCTGACGTGCTCGATATTAAAACAACTAACGCACGCATGCACACAAAAAGCACCTAGAGAGACGGCGGAGCCCCAACAGCAACACAAGAGGAGACGGTAGGGGTAGGGGAAGGGGGTAGTCTTATGGCCGGAGCGGGGGGGGGTGCGAGAGCGATGAAAAGCCTCACGGTGTCCAGCACAGGCCCACTCTACAAGACCTCGTCTAGTATCTGCTGGTGAGTGTAACAGTTATTGTTATATATATATATATATGTACAATGAGAGAAGGGGTGAAGATGATCTTTCCCTTGTGCACGTGTGTGTGCGTGCGTGTATGTCTGTCTGCCTGCACCCCGCCCCGAAAGAATGCCGAGGAAGAGGAGGAGCGGAGAGGTTAGAGAGCAGACCAAGTGAAGAACGGAGGGAGGGGGGAGAAAGCGGAAGCCACCGAGGTTGCACAATACACTGTGTGTGTGAGAGAGAGGGGCCGGCGGAGAGAGGAGGATGTTGCGAACCAGTGTGGGGCGAGAGCGCCAAGAAGCATGGCGACGTCGGGAGGGTGTGGAGGAGGAGGGCGGAAGGCGAGGCCTGCTACTCCAGCATATTCGTGAGCGTTGGTGCGCACACTTGCCGTCTGTTTCTGTGACTTGTCTGCTTCTACGCCTTGTTTGTCTTGAGGGTGAGGGCCTCGGGGCGAATTATTTTTCCTTTCTGTTGCTGAGAAAGTTAAAGGAACACACACACACACAGACACGCAAAGAGAGAGATGTGACCACATCACAGCCGTCTCTCGCACACACATATACATATGTGTGTGTGGGAGGAGGGTGGGTGGGTGCGGGACTGAGAGATGGGAACCATAAAAGAAGTGGGAGGAACGAGCGTACAATGCGATGTGCGTGCTGAAAAGAAACTTTTTTTCGTTCTTGCGCATCGGTCAGTCTGTACGTGTGTGGATGTCGGCATGCACATGATAACGGGATAGAGAGAGAGAAGCGGGAGGGGGAGGAGGGGTGGGCGAAGAGCCCAAAGAAATATAAATAAATATATACTATGAGCAAGTCGGACAACGACAGGAGCGACACCATCCAGCAAAACCAAAAAAAAAAAAAAAACAGTGCGAAGAAAAGGCAAGAGAGGGGGCATCGTCGTGAATGCAGTTGACATAGAGGAATAGCCACATGCACATATCCAAAAACGTGTGGCACAACGAACAACAACAAAAGGGAAATGGACAAGAGAAATGAGGAGAGGCACGGCGTGGGGAGAGGGCGAAGAAAACACCACCGCCACACAAGCATACACCACTGACCAAGGATACCGTGAGAAGGCAGCGGCGGGGCGGTTGTGGGGAGGGCGGGACGAGCCGACAGCGCTGAACGGAGAGGAGTGAAAACGAGGGGCGGGCGGTGGGGAGGAGGAGATCGGAAATGACCTGGAGGGAGCCAAAAGTATCGTGCCATGTGTGCGTGGGTGCAGGAGTGCTGAACGCAGCAACAACAAACAAGCAAAGAAAGAGAGAGAGAGGTTGCTGCACAGCCAACACAGTGGAACTGCGCGTAGGTGACTGCGAGATGATGATGATGTGCGCACGCGCGCTCTCTCTGCTTCTTTGTTTGTTTGGTATGAAACACACGCACACGGACTCGATCTCTCCCCCTCTCTCCACACCCACAGCGCCTTCCTGGGCTTCGTCTTGAGCGACCAAGATGCAACGCTACAACACATCCAAACTTTTGTCTCTGCCGGCATAACCGTCGAACCACCCGCCCACCTCCCTTTCCAACCTTCTGCGTGTTCACTTCTGGTGCTTGGCAGACTATAGCATAAACAAAGAAGCACAAAATATTTTAGAGAACAAGGAGAGTCGCCCACGTCGGAGTGCGAGAGCTGCTTGTTCATTCTGTTCGCGTGAGTATGTGTGCGAGTGCACGCCTATCCTTGCCACCTTCCAGCGACCTCTTCCTTGATGGAGGTGTGCGAGTATGAGGCGCGGGCCTGTGAGTGAGAGTGCGCAAGCAGCTGGCTTGACCCAGCTGGTTCCTTGTACAGGTAGAAGACTGAGCACACACACACACGCACGCACGCCGATCCACCAACGCAAAGCATAGAACTAACAGAAAACAACGGAAGTACTAAGCCAAGGTGATTCCACATCTGAGTCACACATGACCACGAAACAGCAAACAGAAGCCCTGCGGGCGGCAGCAACGCAAAGGAATAGCCGACAGCAGCGCCAAAAGAAGCTGTGCACACGCACACACATGCATATATATATATATATACATATATAGCTGACATGTACATCCTTGTACCCAACGGCAAAACAAAACGGAACAACAACGACGATGTGCGAAAACAAAAAGCACGCGCGTGACTATGAACGAGAGGGTGCGCGTGCGTGCATGTGTGTTTGTGTGCGTGAAGTAGGGAGGGGAAGGGGGGGTGCTCGAAGGGTGCACGAGGGAGGAGGGGGAAGGGGACAGCGGTGCTGAAGGAGACGACGGCGACAGGGCCGCAGTCGACATCAACTACACGTGCTCCTCCTCACAAAAACAGAAAAAGAAAGTGAGAGACCAAGACAGGGGACGGATGTGTGTGTATGTAGCGTGGTGTGTGTGTGGTGGTGGGGGGGGGGGCTGGGAAGAGTAGGAATAGTTAGTCACAATGGGAAGAGAAGGGAGACAAACAGCACAACTTGGACATACATGCACACACACACACGCATCCCCATCCATAGATACAGGCGCAGACATACATACAGCTCCCTACTGACATGTAATAGCAGGAGAGACGCGGCGAATACAAAAATGGCGAGCTAGCTATCACAGAATGCCGTTGCAGGGGGGTGGGAAAGTGAGGCAGCAAAACAGGGACAGTGCAGAGGTGTGCGCCGGAAGCGCGGGGTGAGGGGTGGTGGCAGAGACGGTGGCGGGGATGTGTGCGGACGACGCGGCATGTGACACACGCCCACACGCAAATGTCAAAAAGACATGTCAAAGGGAAAAGGGCGACCGCAGGCCATGGGAAGGATGTGCGCGAAGCCACGTGCAATGACGACGAGGAGGGGTCCACACGGGAGGGGGTGAAGATGCACGTCGAGAGACCCGCACGTACGCACGCAAAGATTGGGGGAGGGAAGAGACGGGCTCGGGGGAAATATATTGGTTCCTTGCCGACACAGCAGCCCCCCCCCCCCAAGTCGGAACGATGACAACAGGATGAGCGGGATGATAGGTAAGGTTGACAAGGACCGACATATCATGTCGCTCACACTTTCTATGGGCCTCATTCCCCTTCCCGATCTTCTCCGTGATCTGCCACACCTTACGTGGAGAGTAGCCTCGGATTCCAGTCAATCTGGAACCAAGGGTGGTTGATGACATCCTCCATTGAGATGCGCTTGCGCGGGTCGACGGTCAGCATGCGCGCGACTAGGTCCTTGGCAGGGTCGCTGATGTGGCGGATCATTTGATAGTCGCCCCGCTCGATCTTGCCAAGAAGGACGTTCATGTTCCGATCCTCGAAGGGCAGACGTCCTGCCAGCATCACGTACAGCACCACGCCGCAGCTCCAGATGTCCGCCGAGAGTCCGTTGTAGCCGCGCTCCATGAGCACCTCTGGTGCAACGTAGTTTGGCGTGCCGCAGATGGTCTGCAGCAGCACATCCTGCTGGAGGTTGCTGAGTCCGAAGTCCGAAATCTTCAGTGTGCCGTTTGCGTCGAGCAACAGGTTCTCCGGCTTCAGGTCGCGGTGAGCGAAGCCCTTCGAGTGACAGTAGTACATGCCCGCGATGAGCTGGTGGAAGTACCGACGCGCCGTCGGCTCGTCGAAGCGCTTGGCGGCTACAATTTTGTCAAACAGCTCGCCGCCTGTGACCAGCTCGAGGACTAAGTAGTAATGGTTAGAGGACTGAAGCACCTCCTGGAGCTTCACCACGTTCTGCTGGCGCAAGCTGCGCATGATGGCGACTTCGCGGAGCATCTGGTCCTCCATGTTCTCCTTCTTTAGGCGGCGCTTGTCCACGATCTTGATGGCCCATGTGCGGCCTTGCGGATCGGTGCCCAGTCGCACCTTCGAGAAGTTGCCGGAGCCGATCTGCTTGCCCAGCGTGTACTGGCCCACCATGACAGATGGGTCCATGGTTGCTGTTGCCTGTAGTTGCTTGTTCGTGTATGTGGCTTTGATGACTGTCCTCGACGACGTTACTCAAACATGTGAAGAGGAGGGGGAGAGTATGAGAAGGTGTCGTAGTGATGATGGCGCCGACGAAACAGTTCTCGAGAGAGGCCCAGGAGGAGAGCTTGCGTTCGCACGCACAAGCCCGGGAGAGTGCACGAGAATAGAAACGCAAAGAGCGAGTGAGACACTGCGAGGAAATGAAGGTGTGTGAACGGAGGCGCCAGGCGACCAAAGAAAAGCGCATAGGTCAAACACGTTGCCGCGGAGCGTAGCAGCGCGGAACGCGTGGCAAAACCGATGGAGAAGAGAGGGCGAGTGGGGGAGGGTAGGTGACTGTCGCAGCACAAGAAGGCAGCCAACGTGGGCGCCGCATTGTGTGCCATGCAAGCAAACTCGCGCGGGTGCTAAGCAAAGTGCAGCGTGGCACACATGCAGATCCATGCCGACTCGCTCACGCATACAGCTCAAGAGCAGAAGACCTTCGCATACGTGTCGGCGCTTCGCCCTCGTTTTGCCGTGGCATGGACTGGTCGAGTCGGGCTGCAGCGAAGCGGAAAGGGAGGTGGCGTTCAACGGGGAAGGGGAGCGTGTGGCAGAGAGAGAGAGAGACAGAGCAAATCAACGTTGCGTGACTATCCACGCATCCGCGTGCATACAAGCGTGTAACGTCATCGAGTGCGCTCCTCTCTGTTCGCAGCGGCGGCACCCGCAAGTAGATATGCACGCGAGGCGGCCCGCTCCGCGAGGATGCGGCGCACAACGTCGTCCATCACTACGCCCTCCTCGACATCAGGCCATTGCCCTTTCAGTGGGGTGCTGCGCTGCAGATCGTGAATGGCGCTGCGATGCATCACCTGCTGCCGGAGCGCTCGCCGCGTATCACGCCAGAGGCGCAGCGTCGCATCCGTATCAGCGAGCAGAGGCGCTGATGCAGTGCTTTGCGCAGCAGCTTTCCAGTCCATCGGCGAGGTGCTACTCGAGGGCGAGGTCTCGAGGTCGTGCAGACGTCTCTGCAGACGAGTGCACAGTCCCTCTTGCAAGTCGCGCAGACTGCAGTTGTTCACGTCACGGCAGCGATAATCTGCGCCGGGTCGCGGTTGGCTCGTTTGCTGGGACTCCGTAAGCGAAGAGGCTGCGCTCTGCGCCGTGGCAGGAAAACGCGCGCAAGGGTTCCCGGCTCGGTGCGCTGCTGTCGAGTAACGCCCAGCACGGCGGTGCATGGCCGCTTCAGGCCCCCGGCTGAAGAAACCCGAGGAGAAGAGCGACGACAGTGACGACCGACACGGCGGCGAGTCAGGCCGGCGCTGCGTGTCTGCGATTACATCAGCATCGGTCGTGCAGTGAGCGCTACTGGAGTAGCTCTCGCGCCTCTCGTGCACTCTTGCCAGCGGCTGCTGCTGAGGTGCCGAGACCCGGTGACACCACCGAGGGGGTTCGCTCAGATCGACCGCCCTTGCCGGGGAGGTGGGGCAGTGGCGAGAAAGAGCCGCAAGATTGCTGTTGCTAGGCGTGCCGCTTGTCATAGATGGACGCGCTGCAGATGCACGCGGTGCACGCGGCGGCTCCATCTCAGAGCGCGCGTGTGGGGCAGGAGAGGTGCAAGATGACGACGAAGGATACCGCAGGCGAAAATGAGTCTGGAACGGCGAAGCAGCGTCGCTCCGAACTAGATTCTGATGCACTTTATGCGACGGGGGATGCCACGGAGTCCATGCAGACCGCCATACACGAGTGGGCGACGACTTTGCACAGCCACCCCTCTCTGCTGCCGAGGCGTGCGTTACGCCGGCTTTTCGGTGTCCGCCTTCGCCATCCTCCGCGGTTTCGTCGTACCACCTGCGGTCGCCGTGTGCCGCTACTGCGACGGGCGTCTCCCTGTCGGCCTCCAATGAGCGAGCCAACATGGGCCAGTATTCCTCTCGAGTAACACCTGCTTCGCTCTCCTCTTCCGATGCGCGGCGTGCCGGCCGCTGCTGCTGCCGCGGTGACGTCGCCGGCGACTGTGAAGCAGAGGTAAAAAGGGGGTGCCACGGTGACTCCGCCGCCGCCACAGAGGAAGCGGCCGGTGTGCGAGCGAGCACATCATGCGCCAGTGGCGACGGAGAGCGACATGCAAGAGGGCGGGGTGGTGGCCTCACCGAGGGAGCGGCTTTCAGGGGCCACTTGGCAGCTGCCGCACGCGGTTGCTGATGCGGGCGCTTCAAAGCAGAAATGGAGCCGTCCGCTTGAGAGTCACCGAGTTGTCGCCTCTTCGCTTCCTGGTGAGACAGGAGCAGCAGCGCACTCTTCGTGGGCCGCACCTGCGGCGCCTTGGAAGGTGGTTTGCGGTTGCAGATGCTATCGATGTAGGCTCGCATCCGGAATGACAAGGGCGGTGGGAGCAGCGGGAACCAGAACGACAATAAGGAGGAAGCGACTGCGTGGCAGCACCGCGATGATGGAGGACTGAAAGGAGGCAGGTGGATAGAGAGGAAGCACAGAGCTAGACGCAACGCACCAAGCGAAAAAAAAAGCGGTATACGATGCTGTGAAGGCTTCGCTGGTTGACGCCTAGCACAGACAAGGGAGAGTCAGGGGCTTGATCTAAGAAGAAAAACAAGTAACACAAGGAGAGTGTAACAGCGGTGGCAGCGTTCTCGCTGCTCATGCACATGAACAGAGATCTATGGGTGCGCGGCATCAAGTGGAATGCACACGTTCGAAAGCATGCTTGGAGCGATGCAGACGACAAGAAGAGATGCCACTGCCTTTCCGTCGCCGAAGAAAAGGAAAACAGTGTACGCAAGAGGAGTATGGAGCGCATGAGAAGCGACACCACACGCAAATATGCGCTTATCAAGCGTAGAGGGAGGGAGAAGTGATAACGCCGAGAGAAGACGGAGGAATGCGCTGAGTAGAGAAAGAGAGAGCTATACATAGACCGATTCAGATGCGTCGAACTCTTGACAGCGACACGGTCGCACGCGAGAGTGGTTCGCATATTCCTCAACCCTCCCTCTCCCGCCCCACCTCGCCCGGCGTGTGTGCGTCCGAAACGCGTGCTGCAGCGCGCGTGGAGATAACAGAACAGCGGCATCCGGACCGCCACAAGGAGATGACAGAGTTTTGCAAGCATCTCTGTCTGCCTCTATCCGACTTTTTGAGGGGCTTTCATGTCGAAATCACTTGAAATAATGACAGCACCACACAATATCAGGAAGATCACTTGGAGGAGGAGGAGTCCCCGACAGACAGCCACCCATCCACGCGTATTTGATGGCACATTCGTGCCACCATATGATGACTCGCTCTCTCACCCTTCGACCTGGTCTGCCTGCTTAGCGTTTTCGCCCGCTCCCTCTCTGATCGAATCGACGTCGTTGCTCAGATGCGATCAAGAGATAGAGAGGCAAGCACATAGAGCGAGAGGGATGGTGCCCAGCACATAGATGCACGCACGTCAATGCCCGTGGGGCTTCGCCCTCCTCCCGTCTCCATCTCCGCTGATATACATGGTGTAGCGCGGAAGTGTACGAAACAAGAAAAGTACGAAAACGAAAGAGTGAGTGGGTTGCCTTAAGCTCAGGGTTGGCTCGCCAGGGACAAGGAGGAGGGGGGGGATCTGCTGGTTTCGCGCTCCCGTTGCTTGCTGGAGTTTCCTCTAGCGTCATATATGATCACGAGATGTCCGTGCGTGCTTCGCTCCTTTCGACTGCACCACACGCCTCTCCCTCGCATCGCCGCCACCGCGCAGTGCCAACGTCCCTCTTCGCCCATGAAAAAGCGCACACACGAACCCCACCCATCTCTGCAGCTACACATGACGGCCATCTCTTCTACTCATGCGAGAACGCGACGAGAACGCAGTGAGAGAGGTGCAGATAAGAAGGGGAGCGGCGGACGGGGAAGCATGGTGGCACTGGAGAAGACGAGAGAGAGGGAGCGTTGAGGGGCGAGAACGGAGGAAAGGGCGCTGTATTGAGAAGCACATCAACGCACACACATACGCCAAGGATACACACACCTGCACACACACCTACACACACACACACACATACACTTGAAAAGAAAGTAACAGAAAACATAGCCGTTACGAGTTGGACGGAGGTGGCAGAGAAGGGCCGAAAACAAAAAGAAGGAAAGAGAGAAACGCAAGACGAGGCGGTGAGGAGGGGAGGATGCAATCGATGTGACCGTCTCGCCGCCGCCGCCCCACCCGGCCTTCGCTCGCTCGCTCGCTCTCTCTCCTGCGCTGGTGTGCGTTCATTCTTCTTGGGTTTCGGTCCATCTAAGGCACTCTCCTAGTATAGAGACGGTGATGCTCGTCTTTCGGTTGTTTCGCTTCGCTCCTCAATGCTGGTTGTTATTGCCGCCTCCGCCGATGCGGCTGCGCCGTCGCAGCCGACACAGCACGCACACATGCGCCTACACACCCACGCGCGCCGGCAAGGCAAATACTGTGGACCATGGCGAACAAGCAACGCCGAGCGAAAAGCGAAAACGAAAGGCTGAAGCAACGACCGCGACATCCTCGACGAACTCTCCCTGATGATGACAGCGGAGAGAGACAGACAGACAAGCATCCGCTTCCCTTGAGCCCTATTAGAGAGTAAATTCGGTTTTAAACGAAGGAAACCTTTTTCGCCCTCGTTGCGTGGCGCCAGAGAGGCACGCGCATCCCCGTCTCGGCGCACCGGCACCGCCGCAACAATAAAAACAAAACAACAAAGAAACAGACGGGACGTCACCGACAAGAAAAAAGCGTACAGATGTGCACACGCTCGCTCACATCCGGTTCGCGCGCCGCGCCATGCGCTGATGCGAAGGGGGTGCTGGACAAGCCAAAGACGCCGAAAACCCTCAACAACAAGAGAAGCATCTGCGACTCGCCCAGACTCTGGCCTGCCTAATAGATGCGCTGCGGCTTGCCCATCGTCGACTTGATGTACGCCGACTTCAGGTTCTGCCAGTTCTTCTTCAGCAGCGACACGAGGAAGTTGATCGCCATCGTGACGTTCTGGCGGAGCTGCTCCTCGCTCATCTCCATGTGGCCGACGCAGGTGCCGAGGCACAGCACCTTCTTTAGCTGGAACTTCACAGTCGAGCGTAGCTCCACGATCTTGTCTGTGAGCGACTCGCTGGGCGAGCACACCGTAGGGAACTTGCCCATACGGTGCATGTGCGGGCCCACCAGACGCGGCACAGTCTTGATGATCGACTCAGAGCACAGGAAGGCGTCGTACTGGTTGCACATCTTCTTCACCAGCTTCTTGTTCTTGTTGAGCTTCTTCAGATCCTCCTGGTTCATGGTCGGCACACCTTCCTTCTTGGCGATGTCCTCGTGCACGAGGTCGCACAGCAGGCACACCGTCATGCGCGGGCGGCACACATTCGGCAGCTTCAGGGAACCAGAGAAACGCTTGTCTTTCTGGGGGTCGTAGTTCTTCAGGTTGACCTGCAGATCGACGCTCTCCTTGAACTTGCGCTCCTTGTCCACCTTCAGGACGGCCTGGATGGCCTCCACCAGGGTTTGCGGGGCGATCTTGGACATGCTGGTGACGTGGCAGATGTACGCGCCTGTGACTACGAATGCGTGGGCAGGTGCGTGCGCCGCTGACAGCGAGCAGCAAGCGAATAAGCGAGGGCGAGAAAGACAAGCAAACAAACAACGCGAAGCGTTCTTAGTGGATTACAGGGAAGGGAGGAAACGTGGAAAGCACAAAAACAAAACAACAACGGGGGCTTTGGGCGGATGGGAAGGGAGGGAAGGGTTCTGCGAGGAGCTACACTGGACTCTGCTACTTCTGGATTCTTATCAGTATGCGGTGTGCGTTGTGGCTCTCTTCATGAGCGTTTTCTGTGGCGCGAAAGGCAACTGTGTGTGTGTGTGTGTGTGCGTGCGCGCGTGAAAGGTATGGGGAGAGAGACAGTGCGAGGGCGGGAGGGGGAGGGGGGAGTAGATGCACAGCAGAGGGAGAAAGGGACAGGATGACGGCGAGTCAGCGGGTGCGCGCATCGCTCAGCGGGTTCTCTTCTGCCTTTCGCAGGCATCGAAGAGGTGCATGTCCCGCCGATCATGATCGGCTGGCGAGCAAGTGATGATGGGGGATAAGCACACACGCAAGCACGCGCCCAGGTACGCGAGTCTGCATATGAAGGCGATCGTGGGTTTTGTGAAGTAATGGAGAAAGGGAGGGGGGGTATGTGGTTTGCAGGAATAACTTGACAAGAGGCGGCGCTGCCGGAAGGAGCGACACACAGACAGACAAGAGAGGATGCGCGTGTGCGCGCATGCACATTTGGGATGAGGCGGGAGGCTCGATGGAGGGGAGGGGGAGGGGGGAAGGTGAGGGAGAGAAGAGAATGAAGTGCCTTGAGCGCAACGCATCACGCATGCACTTCACGCACGCCCTCTGGATTCTCCTCCTGACGTGTGAACACCTGCCTTCGCCTTACCTCGCCTTTCTTCACCCTCCTCCACTCCTCTTCGCTGTCGCACACTTACTCTTCTCCTGTGCTCAGCGTCTACACTGCCGCGCAACACACGAATAGACACACCAGCCAACCACGCACGTGCAGGTGTGCAAGCCCGCACACACACACACACACACACACACACACGGACGCATACACATACACGTACACCCGCTTCGTACAACAAAACAAACGCCACATGCCGAGCAACGACGCTGACGACTGCGATGACAGCGAAGTAAGGCAGCAGTAAAGGCAAAAATAACAACAAAAGCAAAGAACAGCTATACGCGCGTGCGCCACCTCCGACGCCTGAGGTTGTGTTTGCAGCGCGTGCGCCTGATGCGTTGTGTGGGGAAAACACCCGCAAGCAATGAGCGCAGCCCAACGAGAGAAGAACAAGCGCACACGTAGGCGAGCAAAGAAGCCCTTCATTTGCTGTCCTTCTCACCTCATCACTATTAATACACTCCCGCAATGCTCGGTGTCGCCACCGCTGCCGCCGCAGGGCCAACGGTCGCGGTGATCTCGGCGTAGCTGCCAGTCACCTCGATGACCTTGTGCACAATGTCCTCCACCGTCGGCGTCGATGGCCGCGGGCCCCAGAGCTCCTCAATGTCGCGAGTCGACAGCTCCTTCTTCTCCAGTAGCGCCTTCACCATAATCTCCATTTTGTCCTTGTGACGCTTGACGATGTCCACGGCGGTGGAGTGGGCGGCTGCAAGCAGCTTCTGCGCCTCCAGTTCAGCGCGGTACTGGGCTTCGTTGGAAAAGGTCGTGAAGTCCCGCCCTGCTTGAGTGTAATCAGGGTGGTACGACAGCAACCCCGTGTGTGTGCTCATGCCAAACGCCAGCATCTGCTTGAGCGCCACGTCAGTGGCCCGCTGTAAGTCGTCCATCGCACCGGCTGACACGTCGCCTAGCATCACCTCCTCTGCGGCGCGGCCGCCGAGCATGACCACCATGTCGGCGAAGAGCGTCGCGTTTGTTTGATATTCGTGAAACTCAGTCCCGGCGCGCTGCGTGTAGCCCATCGCGTGCCCGCGCGGGGTGACGCTGATCTTCAGCACTTTCTGCACAACCGGTAGCATCCACGCCGTCAGAGCGTGACCGGCTTCGTGAATCGCGGTGCGGCGAGCCGATTGGTCGCTCTGGCGATTGCGGTGCTTGCGGCCCATAAGCGTGTTGTCCAGTGCCTCCAGCAGATCCGGCAGCTGCACAAGCGGCTTACCGGCTATTCCGCTCTGCAGCGCCGCCTCGTTTACGACCGTGGCCACCGTGGCCGGCGACAGCCCTGGCGTGAGGTCCGCCAGCTGGTCTGCCAGCGCCTTGTTGCTCACGCTAGTGTCTAGCGCCAGCTCCTTGCCGCCCTCATCCTTTGTGCGGCCGTTTGGGTCACCAGTGCAGATGCGGTTAAGATAGTGCTCGAAGAGCTCGCGACGCGCGGAGAGGTCGGGCATCTCAATGGCAATTTTTCGGTCGAAGCGGCCCTCACGCAGCAGCGCCTTGTCGATGTTGTCCTGGAAATTCGTGGCCGCCAGCACAACAATGGGATCGGCGCTCGTGCTGAGCCCATCCAACTCAGCGAGCAGCTGGTTGATGGTGCGGTTCTCCTCGCTGCTGACGGAGCCGCCCTGCTTGCCAGCGCGGGAGCCGATGGCGTCGATTTCGTCGATGAAGATGATCGCCGGCGCGGCCGCCCGCGCTTCCTCGAAGAGCTCGCGCACCCGCTTTGGGCCACTGCCACCTATGAGCTCAATAAAGTCCGCACCGTTGCAGCTGAAGAAAGCCACATTCGCTTCACCGGCGACGGCCTTGGCCAGCAGTGTCTTGCCTGTGCCGGGCTCCCCCGTCAGCAGACACCCCTTCGGCAGTCGCGCCCCGAGCCGAGTGAACTTGTTCGGCTCTGTGAGGAAGTCGACGTACTGGCGCACCTCGGCCTTCGCCTCCGGGATGCCGACAACGTCGGAGAACCTTGTACCTTTCACGTCGACGCGAAACTGCCGCTTCTTAATCGGCATCATCTGCTCCATCATGCTCATGAAAGGGTTGCCGCTGCCGCTGGCGGATCCGCTGCCGAGCGGACTGCCCAGCGAGACACGGCGCATATACATCCATGCCAGCAAGAATGGCACGCCGAGCCATACGATGGGGCCGAGGGCGGGCCGTATCCAGTTTTCCTCTGTCGCCCTGCGATGCCGCTCCGCGTCGTTGATGCCCCGTTGGTATTCGGGACTCTGCGCATCGGTGAAGGACATCTCCGTGAAGACGAGGAGGAAGAGGGACAGAACACTCCAGCTGAGAAGTCTCGGCGACTTTTTCAACTTCGCGCTGGCGCAGATTGTCGGCGGGCGAAACGAGAGCCAGAGCGATTACGTGCCGTGGGTAACTGGTCAAAGGCCAAGGAATAGCAAAGGTGGGGTCGGATAGGGAGAACGGAAGGGGGTAGAGAGCCTGTACTGCCGGTGTTTCCATGAGTATGCGAGAGTGCGTGCGTCAGTCAAGCAGCACGCGGCGGTTTGAAACGCTCCAAGTTCGTTGGCCAAAATACGAAGGAGGGGGCGCACGTGTATGCGGATGTGACCTTCGATGTTGTGCGCAGCGCCGAAAGCAGAAGCAGCAGCAGCAGGTGCCGAACACACGTCCAAAACACGGGCAAGCAGCACCCACCACAACCACCGCCACAGCAAAGGCAGGGAGGGCAAATGCGTCTCACGGCGAGCGCCAAAGGGTGAGCAAGCGAATGTGGAGAGAGAGGGATGGCAGAAAGGAGTGGTGGCAGCGAGACGGAAGAGTGTGGGGTGACGGCGGAGAGCAGAGAAACCGTTGATATGCACAGATGACGGTGCTGCTCATGATGACGACGATGGGAGGACGGCAACGCCACATAACGTGCCGAGGTAAATGGACGGAAACCAACGAAGGAAAAGTAGGCCGGGAGAGAAAAAAGGCAGGGAGGAAGGCCGAGAAGGGAATGAGGTGGGTGCTGGGCGTTGGTGGGGCTTTGTGCGAGTAGGAGTCGATGCGGAAGCTGAATCGCTCGTCTCTGATCGCAGAGGCACTGTAATGCAGCATGGCGAGTGTAGAAAGCGCCGCTCGTCTTCTCGTTTTCCCCCTTCACTTATCGC
>NC_018245.1:213127-245627 GCF_000227135.1 Leishmania donovani | reverse complement strand
TTGGGGGCCAAGTGGCGCGGACGCTGACCGCTCTCACACGCCTTGCACACCGCAGCTGAGACGGAGTTTTCAAAGGTGCACACGGAGCACGACCACACCATCGGCAGCGGCGGGTCAGCGCTGCTAGTCGCCTGGGCTCCGTAGCCGCTCCCGGTGCTCGGCGCCGGGACGGCGTCCGTGACCGCGGTGCCGTTACGCTGGAACCCGCTGCAAACCTTGCAGTTCGCCTTTGATGGCGGATTTACCTCACCGCACACGCTGCACTTCCAGTTTGTCGTGAACGGCGTGTTGGAGGCAACGCCGTTGTGGTTCGCGTTGGCCGCGGCGCCAGATGGAGACACTGTCGGCACCGGGATGCCGCTACTACGGTAGGCGTAGCACACCTTACACCGCTCCGCATGCGCCTCATTCGGGGCGAGGCACATGCCACACTGCCAGTCCGTGACGCCAGCGTTGACCTGCGAGGGTGTCGCCGCAGGACGAGGCTGGTGTTGTTGTTGCTGGGGCTGGGCTGGCGGCTCCGCTGAAGCGGGTGCCGTGTACCCGGGCCTCGTAGAGCCGCACATCTCGCACTTCACCTCGTTGAGCTTGTTGCGGAAGGTGCAAATAGGGCAGCCCCACGTCTGCAGCTCCTCTTTCTTCCGCTGCTCCCGCTCCTGCTCCAGCTCCAGCTCGCGGCGCAGGCGAATGATGCGCTCCAACTGCAGACGGTCTTCCTCTTCCGCAGACCGGGACGGCGCCGCGCCACTGCCCACGCCGGCCGCCGTTGTCGGGCCCGCAACAGCAGCAGCTCCACTAGGACTAACGCTGCTGCTCTGGACAAACGACTGCTGCTGCTGCACTGGTCCAGGCATCGGTTGCGGCTGCGGCTGCCCGTACACCTGTGGCTGTTGCTGAAGCGGAGGTGCTGCTGGTGCCATGCCGTTTGCGGGCATCGCAGGGTACGCGCCGTAAAGACGTGGGTCTGCCCCGTACTGCTGTTGTTGCGGTTGTGGTTGCAGGGGCGGTGCCGTGCCAGGCGTAATCGGCGATGACGACGAGAACGCTTGAGGCGGAGACGGCATCCCGTATGGAGAGGCGGAGGCCGGAACAGCAGCTGGCAGACCATATGGCTGCTGCTGCTGCTGATGGGCCGCTCCGTAGTAAAGGCTTTGGTTACCGCTGACGTTTCCGTTGTGCAACTGCTGCGGCTCCGATGCAGCAGCATGATGCGCCGGGGGTGGCGCTGACGAGTACCCGCCGTTAAGGGCATCGTACGAGGGTGGGGCTGGCTCGCCTGGAGCGGCGTGGAAGGGCTTGTGCTCGTTGGCTGCGGTGGGACCTCCGAAGAGGTCGTCCAAATCCACGGAAGGCCGCGATTGCTGCTGCTGCTGCTGCGGCGGCGGGGCAACGTAGTAGGGGTTCATCTTCAAGCCAAGCAACGCTAAAGCGCTGCAAAACTAAACAAAAATAGATGTAGAAAAGAAGAGGGGCGACGTACCCTCTGGTACAGCCTCGACACACGCACACGCACACGGAGACGCGTGCAGGCGCAGCGAGATTGAAGGCTTGCGGAGTGCAATAGCAGGCGAGAAATGCTGCTGATGGAGAAGAAAGGGAGAGCGTGCGAAGACGGCGGGGTCGACTAGGGCACAACGATACTTCTTGCTCGCTGCATGTGCGTGCCTGGATGTGCTTATCCGCCTCGCTGTCTCTCCAACCCCTGCTGCGCTCCACACAAAAACAGCCACACACACGCACGCAGCGGTCGCAGGTAATCTCGCTCCCCTCTCGCTCTCGCCAGTGCAGAGGGGCCCAACTGGGTATAAGTGTACGGGCTGCTCACCGTGTATGGTCCTGTCACGGGAGTGCGCCAGCACAGCGAGATCTCGATTAAAGACAGAGGTGCAAGTACGTCGAGTAGAGGGGGGAGCGAAGTAAAAGGTCAAGTTGGCCGGAGCACTGACTTATAAGCGGCGGTTGCCGCTGTCGCTTGTCGGCTGTGCGTGTGTGATGCTCGGCACCTCGGTGAGAGCCACGAGAGGGCACGAGAGAGACGTACGGGATTGGGGTACGACAAGGAAGTAAAGCAAACAAAGAGAACGAAAAGGAGGCGAGTGTGAGCGCTGCCACGCGCGGCGATGACGAAGACAAGGCAGACGTTGACTACGCCACCAGAGATTATTGTCGTCATCAGATTGGGATGGAAAAGCAATGCGAGATGAGCGTGGAGATGGAGAGCATGTGGGTAGAGGGGCTTGTGGCTTAGAGCCATGATACGCGTGGAAGTGCCCTGGTGTACACCGCCGGTGACACACACACACACACACACACGCACACGCACACGCACGCAGATACGCATACGTGGAGCCGCCGTGAGCACTTTGCAGCAATGGTGCGCAGAGACGCCTGCAAGCCTTTGAGCTGTTTGCTGTCGATACACAACGAAGCCCACACGCCTCACATTCCGCCGCCCACCCCCTGAACCACACCAACGCCCTCGTGGGCCCCCTCCTGTCGACTTGAGATCATTAATTATGTACGACACAGAGAGAGAGAGGTGCACGAGGGAGGGAGGTGAGTGGAAGTGCAGAAAGCGGCGCATGTGCGGAGAACCAAAATGACAGCGATCGAGACCATTGGTGGACTGCGCCCGGCACGACCGCCACACGACAGCATACGCTGAAATGGAGTGCTTTGCTTCTCTGCGCGCGCGAGCGGTCACGGATACACACGTGCGTCTCAAGTTTCCTTTCGGCTTCTCCATCTATGGCCGTCTTCCTCTCCGACTGCCATCCCGATTCACATGCCCCTCTCCGGGTCTGTCTGCCTGTGTGCCTGGTGCCCCTTTCTGCATGAATGAGGTCGAACCCATCACGCACACACACGCGATCAGATCGACAGGTAAAACAAAACTGCAACAAGGCACCGAGCTTGTGAGTCGACCACACATCCGCGCACACACACACACAAGATAAAAGCAGACACGCATTCTCTCCGTCGGGAACAGCAATCAAGCAACCGCTGCGCCTCCATCACCCGCCACCAAATCCACGTCCCTCGGAGTCTCTGCGTCCTCTTTCCTCTCTACATTGTGTTCATGTGGGCACGTGCGTGCTGTTGCGCTTCACCGGCGACCACGCGGAACCTGCGACTACGCCCTTCTCAACTTTTCGTGAGTAGGCATCGTTGCATTTCTATCAGTCCCCACGCGGTCGCGGCTCGCTCGTGGGCCCCTCTCCTTCTGGCCACCTTCCCCACGCCACGAGGCGAACAGCCGCCTTGATGCTTCTCGCGCTCGCCTGCGCTTGTCTTCAGACAATCAAACGTCCGGAGAAGAACGATGGACAGCACAGAGCGAGAAAAGCGCCGAGGGCATTCAACAGGGCGGAGCGGCGACGGCTTGGTAGGAGGACATGAGAAGGCGAGACCACACGACATGCAGCACACAGTACGAAAACAAAGAAAGACGATTAACAGCAACACGGAGAGCCGAAAAGATATATGAAAAGGTCCTGGTGAAGACGACCGGGGAGGCCATGGGAGGAGCGCGGGCAGCAGGCAGCCGGTCAAAAACAAGAGCTCTGCAGTAGGAGATGCAGGTCGAATGCGAAACAACTGTAATGCCGTGGAACACCGCAACAAAGAGGTGAAGGCGAAGGGGCGAAACAACGCCATGTATGTTGCGGGGACTCCTGCCGGTCGCATGCGGTTCTCAGCATTCCTCCACCTCTGGGGTGGACGCATTTCGCCGCATTTTTCGCCACGCTCGCGGGTACCATTTATCCGATAAGTAGACGTGTGGCCAAGGGCCGCATCTCGTCCCCTTCCCCGTAGTCACACTCATCTGCGCACGCGTAGCGGCTCTGCATTTGGACCGGGCCCACCTGTGCGTGCGTGTCCGTGTGCATGCGCCGCACGCCGGTCGCGGTCCTTCCAGAGCCGAAGGTGCTACGAGTGCCAGATGCGCGCCTGTCCGCAAAGATGCGGCGTATGCAAGGGCCTCCGCCGTTGCTGCTGGCCGGCGCGGGTCAGTGGCCTGTGCACCTGAGGCACACCACGCCATCGCACCTAGAAGCGGGGAGGGGATTACAACAACTCACAGCAGTAAAAACACATCTCTGGATCAAGTCATCAAGCAGCTTCGGTGCAAGGCGATTTACGGGGTGAGGTACTTCGTGTACAGTGCAGACGGCGCCCTTTACGCCGGCAGACGTACTCCGAGGAATTACAGGCATACACCCGCAAGGCCAAGTTGGCGAAGGCCGCCCACGTGATTACCGCAACGCAGTCTGGGAGATGGCAACCCCCCCCTCAACATTCTGTTTCCCTTCAGCGCTGGCTGTGGGATGGGCGGCTTCAATCTCAGTTATGGATTAACGGCTACTCCTTGGATTCTAGGTCGGTGCTGGGCCATGTCACGCTACACCCCTCCCTATGCACGGCAATCTTAGAGAACCGACGGTGATCTGCTGTGCAGCTGACGTTAAACAGTACACAGGCCACCGCTCAGGTTGTTTCGTCGAGCCCCCTTGCTCACCCCGATGCTGGGAGGACCGCAGCCAGCGTGCGGCGCATGCACACGGACACGCACGCACAGGTGGGCCCGGTCCAAATGCAGAGCCGCTACGCGTGCGCAGATGAGTGTGACTACGGGGAAGGGGACGAGATGCGGCCCTTGGCCACACGTCTACTTATCGGATAAATGGTACCCGCGAGTGTGGCGAAAAATGCGGCGAAATGTGTCCACCCCAGAGGTGGAGGAATGCTGAGAACCGCATGCGACCGGCAGGAGTGCCCGCAACATACATGGCGTTGTTTCGCCCCTTCGCCTTCACCTCTTTGTTGCGGTGTTCCACGACGCTCACGTGATGAAAGACGAGGGGATCAGCGAGCGAGTGGAGTGAGAGTCAGAAGATGCGCAAAGGCAGAGAATATGTGAAGCCATGAGACCCCGCAGTGGGAGGAAGAGAAGGAGGGGAGGGAGAGAGGGTCGGAGAAGGGAGGAGACGTCGGTGCACTTGTGTGCCAGTGTCGGAGGGAAGGCGAGAGACACCCACGGCCACCACGGAGAGTGCATTTCTTTTTGCTTTTCTCTCGTTTCTACAAGCGTCATGCTACGAAAAGCACGTCGGCATGTGTACGCATGCACACAACTAAGGGTTCGCACGGCCTCTGTTGCACTCGAGCCACGCCAAAGGGCCGGGCCTACGAACACCGTCCGGCGTCGTTCAGCCCACGATAACCCCACGGCATACAGCGCAGGATGGGTCTAGGATTACGTTCATCACCGCAGCGCGGCAAAGGTAGAAGCAACGTTGGTGGGCGCATATGTTTGTCGAATCGTCCGCGAGATTCGTAGTGAGCTGTTATATACGTGATCGTGACCGCAGGTGTCTTTGGCACAGCGTCAGCCAAGCCCTGCCAGCCGACACTAAGAGTCCGCCAGCCGCACCTGAGGGCATGTTGAAAGCCCTTGGCCTCCACACAAAGAGTGTGTGCTAGACCCTGTGACACCACGCTGAGGTGGCCGGCATCATCACAGTCTGCTTTCTCAGTGGATGGAAAAAGGAGCGAAAGGAGCGATTTAATGTGGGCTGCGGCTGGGGAGGGAGGCGGACAGTGTAGCCATGCCGAGCTGGTGAAACCGAGGGGCGTGCGAGTGTGAGCAGCAGGATTCGTTTCGAGCGCGTGAAACTCTCTTCACTGTCCTAACCATCCAGCATCCCCACGCATCCTGTGAGAAGCTCGTGCATGAAGGCGTGAATACGCCTACTCAGGCGGGCAGTGGGACGGGGTGGAGGGGGGGGGGAAGAGTGGTGGTGGGCGGAGTAGTGGGAGGGGTGGCCACAACCCGTACATCAGTGCGAGAGAAGACACAAAAAAAATGTCGAGTACCCACCAGAGAACAAACGAGCAAGCGACCCCTGTGACAAAAAAAAACAAGAGAGAACGAAGCAAAGACACAGAGGACGCGCACAAGGGGAAGGGGAGGGGCAGCAGCCGAAGCGAAGAAGCTGTGCGACACCGCGGAACGTGAATGCTGATTCGTTGTTGTATGTGCTTTCTCGTGTGTGTGTGTGTGTGTTTGGGGAGGAAGGGGAGAGGGGAGTAAGGTTGAGACAGGGAGGTAGACAAAGGCAATCAGGGAGAAAAGAAGAAGGCAAACAAACAAAAAAAGACAAAGAAAGCAGCGGCGGAAGAAAGACGTCGAGCAAGAATGCAGGAGACATGCGCCCTTGTCTCCGAGCCAAAGGAGACATAGGTGCCCGTGCGTGCTGCGCTGCGTTCCCTTTACATATTTTTTTCTTTGGCACTAGTCCCTTCGCCTGTGTATATTTCACTCACCCTCTCCCTCTTCGTGGGAGTTGGGGCGGTGCCAGTGCGCTGACGAAACCGCCTAGCACCCTTCAACGACACCGACTTCTTGTGTAGCCTGATGCAATGCTAGCCACAGCGTTTGATGGGATTCGTCACAGTCACAAGGCACGACACAACCACCCGACAGCAACGCTCTCCTCGCCATCCCCTCATTGGGGAGATGGTGAGAAGGGGATGATCTACCCCCAGCGGCGCTGCTAAGTTTGGCTACCTTCACCCACCCCCTTCAACGGCAATCGTGGCATCTCGCTCAACGCATTCGGCAAAACATAAACGCGTACACACAAACACACACATCACTGTAAGCAAAATGCCTGCATGCTTGCTGGGGTTCGTAGGTGGGCACAGAGTAGCAGCGGCGGTTGACTGGGAGTGCGCCATGAAGAGACAGTGAGCGAGAGACAGCTTCGCTGCTACAGATATGCTTTGTTGGCGACCCAAGCTGAAGAGCACGACAGCGATGGCGATACAAGCGGATGGGTAGAGAGAATTGCGGTTTGGGGTGAGGAGAAGAAAAAAAAAGAGCACCGAGAGACAAGGGCAGCACGAACCGCAACGCTGCGATGCCAAAAAAAAAACGAATATTCATAACAACACGCCACACCAACATACACACTCACAGCGACACGGCTAGGGAGGCAACGGCAGGCAGAGAGAGAGAAGAAGTTCGGAGAACGTGCGGCTGAAGGAAAAGAAGACCAATGAGAAGAGGAAACAAGAGCACCGTTAAACACGAGGCGCACACAGACACACACAGCAAGCACTCGAGATAAACAAATAAAAAAAAGAAGTTCGCCAAAGAGACAAGGGAGTCGGGGAGAAACGAAAGAAGCCACAGCGAAAGACAGACACGGGCACAGGTACAGGGGTAGCCGGACACACGCACACACACAGACACACAGACACAGAGAAGAAGCAAACAGTGAGAGGTAAAAGTTAACAAAAGAAGGAAAGTAAGAGGGAGAGCGTGCTTCAGTGATGAAACGAGATGGCGTGGGAAAAAACTCGCAAAAAAATCGTATCATAAGAGAGGGGAGGGAAGGGTTAACGGCAGCCAACCAGCCAGCCAAAAAAAAAGCACCGGCGGAGAGACACACATGCACTACACATACAAATACAACCACACCCAAAAGAAGGCAAGCAAACAACGATAGCACAGGCTGCATGAAGAGGAAGAGAGAGGAGCACCTCGGTTCCACCTTCAGCAGCACACAGAGACACGAATAAACACACGTGCGGCATACTCCATAATGATGACGGTAAGATTTGAAGCTAAAAGCTCATCAGCACATGCCAACGACAGCTGAAGTTCTTATCGTCTTCAGTAGTTCTGCCCCGCATCGATCCTCTGTCGTCTGGCCTTCCTTTCGTTTTTTTGTTTCGAGTTTCTCTCTCAGGCTTCACTTACCCTTTTAACATCACCTTCGGCGCCCTCTCTTGCCCCTTCTACACCATCGAGTCCTCCAGACTTTGGTGTGGAGAGTCTCCACACTATATGATGACCTGCCGCGGCTTGAAGCGACTCGGGAGGGGGGAGCGTGACTTGGAGGCAGGGTGCGCAGGATCTCGGAGGGCCCTGGCCCGAGGCTGGCCAACTTCCTCGCTGAGCTCATGTGGCATGCACCTCCACCACCCCCTTATTACCCGCACGACGGATTCCACCGCCTCCGTCCTCGAGCAGGACTCTCGAGGTGGCCCGCATCGATCAAGCCATGCTGTCCACCCGGGGTCTCCGTCTGACGCCGGCCGCGCAGCACGCACCCGAAGAAGGGACGAGAAAGGCCAAGAAGCGCCTGCTAGACGCATGGCCCGGCTCGACGGCAGGGCGGCTTGTTCTGGTCGATCAGGGCTTAGCCAGAGACGGGTGAGCTGTGACTGTGTGTGTGTGTGTGCGTGTATATGCGCTGACTTGTTCGCGGCTGTGAACGCCACGTTGAACACGCACAAAAAAGAACTCTTTTTTGCACTCTCTCGTCTGTTGTTGCTTTTTTTGGGAGAGGGGAAGGGGGAAGGGGGAAGAGGAGGGGGGTGTTGAACATCCAAAGAAGCACCTGGTTTCACCCCCCTCACTTCTCTCCCGCCGCCGCCGCCGCCGCCGCCTCCTCTCTCTCCTTTTCGGTTCAGACGCATCTCGTTATGTCTTGAAGTGCTTTCGTTTTCTCCCCCCCCCCCGAACGTTTGCTCCGGCTCCGACTCCAAAAGAGGACGGAGAGGAGAAGGGGGAGGGTAGGGAGCGGCAGTGACAGTGTTGCCTGCTGAATGATACACGCATATGCAATTGTGCAAGCAACGGTATCTAGTAGCCATTCAAACACGCAGCCAAGGAGGTAGACGAGGGCGAGAGAGGCATGGAGAGGGAGGAGGTGCGAGCCCAAGCAACGACAACAAGACGGGGAAGAAACAAAGAGAAAAAAAAACGGGCATGCATGCATCGACGAACGCACACACGGAGGGACAGACAGATAGAGAGAGAGGTTGGGCGGTGGGAACCAGAGAAACACCGACAGAGAGGGGGGAGGAGAGGCGAGGAGGAGGGAGGCTGTGTAAAACCAAGGAAACTAACGGAGCAAATGAGGGAGGGAAAGCATACGAACAGAAAACGACAAAAAAAAGCACGCATGCACGTGGTTCACAATATAACAGAAACATGTCATATCTATATATCTATATAGATATATAGATTTGTGTATATACATGTATGCATACACATACACACACATATACATGCACATATAGTAGGCAGATATATATATATATATACATGTATGAAAGCACATGAGTATCCGTACTCGTGCGTGTGCAGGTGTGTGTGTGTGTATGGGTGGGGGGGGGTCTCCCTCGCTTTTCAAGCGAGAGAGCGGATTGGAAGTGGCGGTGGGGGGGGGGAAGAAAAGAGGAAAGGGGGAGCGAAGAGATTAAAAAACGAAGGAAAAGAGAAAGGAAGGTGTGGGACTGGAGAGGGGGAAGAGGAATGGAGAGACAGCTCCACCGGCACTTCGAGACATGTCAACACGTGTGCATACATTCCCACACGCCGCTAGAGAGAGGGCGCGCGTGGGCGATGAGGGGAGAGAGGGAGGAGGGGTGGCGATGAACCTCTTCGCTATGTACGCAGGCACTTGCCTTTGGCTGATGGTAGCGAGAGAGAAACGGGAGATGAAGAGTGAACCAAAGAGGAGAAAGGAACTCGCCACAGTAGAGCAAAAGGAAAAGGAGCATAGATGTCGAACGTAGAGATGAGGGAGATCAAAACTAAAGGACGAAAAGAAACGAGCAAGGAGGCACTTGAGACTTCAGTTTTCCTTCATCGTTTTCCTTAACAGTGCATCTCTGTGTGCCTTATGTGTGTATGTGTGTGCGCGCGTGCTTGTATGTTGGATTCGGATGCAGAGCTGGGCACGTGAACGTGAAAAGAGGAGGCGTAGTGTGAAGGCACTAAGAAGCCGTGTAGGGGCGTGAGGGGCAGCGTCGGAGGCCGATGAAGACTACGAGGGGCGAGACACACGCAGAAATGTATTCCCACACACGGTGGCGTACATATACACACAAAGACAAAAACACACACATGCACACAAAAAGAAAACACGCATACGAACACACACATACATACACACACGCATGCACAAACACGCACAGGCAGAAACACACACACACAAACTTGCACACATACTTATACACACACACACGGACATAGACACACGCACACGCACAGAACCAAAAAATCAAAAAGAACCAAGACAGAACACATTGGGCGTCACATTCGCACGAAAGAGAGACAACGAGAGAAAGGGAGGGAGGAGAATCAAGGAAGATTTTTCGTTTACAAAGAAGTAACGTACAGCGTTACAGATGGTGAAGAAAGCGAACAAGACGCAAGACCACACGCACACAAAGAAAGAAAATGGGGCACACCACGCGGCAAGCATATTCACCGCTCAGTATCCGAAACTCTTACACTGGCCAAGACACACCTGCACGCACTCACAAGCAAAGCATACTAAGTGGCTATACGGAGGACGATCGGAGATGGTGAAGAAGAGAGAGGAAGGAACGGCAAGAGTAGAGTAAGAGCAGAAAACATGCAAAGGAAACCCGAGAAGATTGGCCATACGAGACAGGCAAGCTCACGCGCATTCACACGCACACGCACAATACAGAGTAACAAAATAACGTGAAAGCAAGCACGTTCGTGCATACACACACACACACACACACACACACACACACACACACTTACACATACATAGACAGAATCACAGACGCAAGGAACACATTGGATTCAAAACAAAAATAAATAAAAGCGTACCCGCACATAGATATGGATGCATGCACACGTATCTTCACACATACAGCATGTATCCTGTGCACCGTAACGAAGAAGAGGCAAACCATGAGACAAAAGGGCAAGCAAAACCAAAACAGGAGGGTCTCATAAATTGTTGGTTCGGTTTAGCTGCACCACTGATGCGGCTGCTGCGGCGCGGCAGCCATCTGGTTCGTCATGGCAAATGCATCCGGGGTGTACATGACACCAGCGCGCATCTGGCCACCGGTTGTGTACACCACTTGCTGCTGCTGTGGCGACTGCTGCTGTTGCTGCTGCTGCTGCTGCATCGCATCAACAGCGGTCGGGGAGGCGGTGGAGTAGATAAGACCGCCAGGCTGGTTGCTGCGCAGGTATTCGATCTTGCCAGGCGCAGACTGCACCGCTGCCTGCTGCTGTGGAGAGGCACGAACAGCCATCAGGTTGGGCGAGGTCGCGTACTGTCCCTGCATGTACGCTGTGGTGGCGCCGGCGTAGCCCTGCGGGGTGGCATAAGTCGCTGCGGTCGCGTAGCTTGGCTGCGGCTGCGGCTGCATGACTGCAGAAGGCGGCATGATGGAGCCAAGGGCCGATAGGGGCTGCGGGATGCGGTTGGTGCTGGGTGCGGCAAACTGAACACGAAGCGGGTTCGTTTGTGGCGGCACAACATGCTTCTCGTTGAGGGCAGTGATGGCACGCTGCGCAGATTCCTCCAGCTCGTAGCGCACCCACGCGCTACCCTTGCTACGACCGTTCGGCTCCCGCATGATCTTGATCTCTAGCAGAGTGCCGAACTGCGCAAACAGAGGGCGGAGCTGGTCCTCAGTGCACACTGCAGGCACCTGGCCAACGAAGAGCTTGCTGCCAGCGTTGATGTTTGCCGCAGCGCTGGTCCACACCGCTGCCGCTGCCGCCGCGGCGGCAGCGTTGGCCTGAGGTGTCAGCATCTGGGTTGGGGTGGGCTGCGCCGGCGTCATGGAGGTGGATCCACCACGCATTGGGAACATTGCCGCGGCGGAGGCGTTGGCAGAGTACATGGGCTGCGCCCCCGGCGCCTGCGCCGACGGAGTGGAGTAAAAGAAGCCACTGCCGGAGCCGCTGGCCGCACCGCCGCCGTAGGTGTTGAAGGAGGTGCTCGTTTGCGACTGGCTCATATTCTGCTGCGCGGATCCCTGCGCCTGCTGACGGATCGCCTGACTCGGCGAAGCTTGCGTGGGAGAGGCGTACACCGTGGCGACCGAGGTGGACGAAGGTGCACCACCGTTGCTGCTGTTGCCACCGCCGTACATGACTGCGTTCGGGCTGTTGTTGGACAGGTAGGAGGAGACAGTGTTACCGTAGGTGTTAGCGTTGCTGCTGCTGGTGTTGGCGTTGGAGTAGATGCTCTGGCTTTGAGTGGCCGCACGCTCCATTCCCTTTGTATGTACTGGGCCTCTCTGTCTGTGCTGCGGTGGTGTGCCCTTGCTTGCCAGCAGAAAGGGAGTGGACCACGTTTGCAGTAGAAGAGGAAAAGGGCGAAGACGGATACAGAACAAAAAAAAAAAAGAGAGCGAGAGGGAATCAACCAACGAATAAATGGACACACACACACACACACACACACACAGACGAGGCAAAGATGGAAGGAGACCAGCGGGGCAGATAAACGCGAGGAATCGAAAGAGTGCGCGTGCGCGAGAGGGACGCAAACTATCTATCTATCTATATAACAAGTACGTTCTGTTGCTTGCTCTTGCAGCAGATAACAAAGCGGAAGAATGGTAGAACGAAAAAGGGAAGTGGGAGGGCGGGGCGGGGCGGGGCGGGGGGGAGGAGCACCAAAGAACAGAGAGAGAGTGGGCGCGAGTGCGGCGGGATGATCTGCTGTGTTTTGCTTTTTTTCTTTGGTGCCTTTTTTTTTGTTGCCCCCTCCTCACCCCTTTTTTGTTTTGTTTCTACGTTGGAAGAGGCAATACAAAACCAAGAGCAGCAAAGAAAAACAAGAAAGAACAACAATAACAAAAGAGCGTGAGCACGAGGCGGAAAAATAAAGCACGAGACAACAACGATGAGGGCGACAGCGGCACACAGGGTACTTCGTAATACTGTAAACGTGTATGGTTGCCTGTGTGTCCTACAGGAGAAGCTCCAGCAGACGCGAGAGAACGTAGGTGGCCACCGAAAACAACAACAGGGAACACAGAAAAGAGCGAAAGCCACACACAATCACGCACAAAAAGAAGCGAACAGAAAAGGGAGTACACCACACTAGCACGAGTAGCGGTAGGGAGAAAGCGGAAAGGGGGAAGAAAAGGAATACGAGAGAGAGGTGGTGGTGGTGGGGGGTCAACAACAACTAGAAACGTACAGAGCACCGATGCGAAGGCAAATAACAGAAGACAAACAAACAACAAAATGAAGGGGAAGATAAAGCAACGAAATAAGTAAAGAGAAGAGGGAATCGCACAAACGGGGTGGCACAGAGCGTCAGAGATCCACACAAGCCAGGCAAGAGGCAAGACAGAAGAGAATACGCACCTTCTTCCTTTTGGTTGTTGTTTTCTTGTACCGTTGCTTGTTTTGCCACACGTTCACAAAGGAAGGAAGGAAGGGAGGAGGAGGAATCGAAAGCAGGCGCGAAAAGGCGAAAAAAAAAAAACGAAAGAGCGAAGAGAATGGACAACAACAACGAACAGAGATGTTCACAAGCCGATAGGCGACTGTAAGAAGCAATCTCAGCGAGAATCACCTGCACATACACACACACAGTCCAACGACACTGTTTCCTTTCTTTTTCGTGTGTTTTTTTCTTCGGTCAGACAAGGAGACAAGCGAGCCCGTAGGGACAGAAAAAAAAAGACAGCAGGCAAACGGAGGTGGATATGGGGTGGTGGATGGCGGCGCAAAGACAAAGAGAAACAAACACACGCACACGGGCACACAGACACGCGAAGAAGAGCGACAATAGAGGGAAGACGGAAATGCAAGTACCAAAAGAAGCGGAGGGGGGGGGAAGAGTGTATCTTCTTCTTTGGAAATACGTCTGTATGGATATAAGCAGTAACAAAGAAAATCAGAGAAGCACGAGCGCTGCCACTTTTGGGTCTGTCCTCCGCTTTTTTTTCGACTGCACGTAAATGGGTAGTGCACTAGCGAAAAAAATGGGAGATGAAAAATCACTCAGACACAGAGACACGCGCGCTGATGGGCAGCGAGGGCGAGGCAGGGGGGGGGGTGCAAGGAAGGAGGGAGGAGGCGGTGAAGTAGCGTTGCGAAAGAAGATACCCACTCACACACCAAGAGAGAGAGAAACACACAGAAAAAGCGGAAACAAGAAAACGACGAGAACCCAGTAAAAAAAAAAAGGAACACTCACGCACGCACTCACACACAAAGTCGTTCCCGGCTTTTTGAGAATTTTTTTTCGTTATTGGTCTTTGAAAAAAGGTAAGACAGAGGAAAAAAATTGACAGAAAGACAAGCAAAGTAAAACGCAACCACACGCGAGTGGGAAGGCGTTTCTACGCAGAAAGAGGAGGGAGACCACAGCGAGCCCACCAGAAGAGGGGCCAGAGAGATGCGAGAATTTCTCGTGGAGGGAATCGGACTCTCTCACATACACCCACCCACCCACACACACACACACACACGAAAAAAATAAGCAAACACGCGCACAACTCTTCTGCCACTCCTGCTCTGCTTTGAAGTGCCTTTTCGTTTTCTCTGTCTATTGCCGCTGGCCCCTCTCGTTCAGTTTTGCTGTTGTTTTCGCGACGTGTATGCTTTCTGTTTTTTTTTTTGTTTCACTCAACAACTACCTTTATTGCTTGCTCGACTTTGCTTCTTTTTCCTACGTGCTGCCGCCACGGTGATATCCTTTTCTCTCCTTTTCGTTTTTTTTCGTCTTGCAGGCAATCCCCTTCGTTTCCGTTGCTGTCCGAATACACAGACACACTGACACAGAAAGTTACGAAACAGGAAGTGAAGGAAGAAGCACACACACACACACACAAACGACTGATTCTCGGAGTGGCAGTCGGTCAACGAAGAAAGAAGAACCAATAAAAAAAAAGAAATGACGCACAGTCAAAGGTGACTCAGAGAAAACAACAACAGCAAGAAAAAGAACCTGAGAAGACAGAGAGACCACACACACACACACAGCACGCGAGAGAGATGGAGAGGGGCGAGGGAATCAACACAACCGGAAACAAAACAACAAAAGGGGAGGGGAAATGTAAACACGTAAGACCTAAAAAAAAACGGGGAGCACACAACACAAACAAAAGAAAATCAAGGCAGAAAAAAAAACGCACAAGAAAACGACCGAAACGCCTTGGCACACAGACAAACACTAGAGACGGAAGATGCAGACGTACACACACACAAGAATCTGCGAGAGAAAGAGTGTGTTGGATGAGGAGAGCACAGGTGGCAGAACAGGACCAAAAATCAAAAACGGCAGAAGGAAAAAAAAACAGAGGCAGATATGGTTGGGTAGATGAGACGGAAGAGAGAGGGTGTCAAACAAAAAGTCGGGGAGGGGGAGGGAGAAAAGGAAGCCAAGCAAACAAAAAATAAAGGAACGGTCAAAACCTACACACACATACACACACACACACACACAAAAATCAGATGAAAGATGAGCGAAGAAAGCAAACAATAACAACGACGAGGGAGGGGGGGGGCGAAACACAACCCCACAAACACACACACACACAGAAAGGAAAGGGAAGGGCTAGATGTGTGCGGGGAGGGCCGAAAGAAACAAAAAAAGTGTGAAGGCAGCTGGGGGGAGTGGAGGTAGAGGGAGGTGTAGATAACAGTAGAATCCCAACCCAAGAAGCAAACAACTGAAAGAAAAGCAAAAAAAAAAGATATGGGATTGTCGTTGTTGCTTTCTTCACTCTTCTCCGAGCAAGCTCGTAGGGAAGCGAGGAGAAGACGGGGGGGGGAGAATGCTGGGGAAAAGAGGGAGTGGCTAAAAGAAGGGTGGGTGATGGGCAGCAGCAGCAACAACAGCAACAAGCTGATGCGAAGGGCGTGGGGAGAGGGGAGATGTGTAGTGAGAAAGACGACAAACGGAAAACAACACCAAAAGCAAAAGAGGTGGTCGAAGCCAGAAAAGAGAGGGGGGGTATGTAGGAAATACTTGGGTGCGACAAATAAGTGAAAGCCAAAAGAAAGAGTGAACGCGTCTGGACCACGATAATGTTTGAGGGGTGAGGGAGAGAGACGGGATCACGAGTACAAAAATAACAGAGGAGAGGGGAAAGGGGAGGCGTGGGACACACGCACACACAAAGGTACACAACAACCACAACCACAACGAGACAACAAAGAAAGACCAGTGAGCTACTAGTAATACGTGCTTGGGGCTGATGAAGGCTTCGCGTCTCTTCTTTTTTGGTTGTTCAGCTGTCGAGGGACTTTTTGTTGTTGTTTGGTCTTTTGGAGAGACGCGATTTCCTTTTTTTCGTTGCTTAAGAGAGGGGAGAATGCGGAGCTAGTTTTGCTGGAGATCTGCGATCGAGTGTGTGATGCATCGGCGTTTCCATGCAGGCATGTGTGTTTGTGTGTTTTCGTGTTGGAGTCGGTGAGGGCAAAAAGGGAAGAGGGGGGAGGCGGGGAGGGGAAGAGGTAAGGGCGAGCGCGCGAGAGTCATGAGAGCCGGCGAGGGCGTCGGAAACGAAAAAAAGGTGTATGGCACCGATACCACCGAAAGAGAGGCGTGGGGGTAGGTGGGAAGGAGTAAGCAGCAGCAACGAGAAACGGCGAGGAGCCATTGCGTCAAAGTCCGCTGAGTACTTATATAGCGGTGCGGGGTAAACAATAATACAGGGTAATGCTTAAATGCTTCTTCGGCGCACAATATTTCTGGGTTGGGAGAACTAGGGAGGGAGCACGAGACCACACAGGACTTTCACTCGATTCCGTACTCTCCCTCTCCTCCGTTGCATCGTGATCACTTGTCGGTGTAAGGATCCGGTTCTAGCGATGATTCTGTTTTTCTTTGCTTTTTTTTCTGCTGCTTTGGGTAGTAGGCCCGACATCTGGCAGTCAGAGGGACGCATTCTCGCGTGCCACTTCGTTCGGAGAGGATGTGAGGGGCCCAAGAGAAAGGGAGCGCAATAAATAAGACGCTGAACCCCATCAGCTGCTGTGCCGCCGGAGAGTAAACTGGTGGGGCGGCAGAAGTTATGAGAGGAGCTCACCACAGAGGAGTGACGCACACACACAATGCGAAACCATAAACAGCAACACAGTAAGGCAGACAAGCAAGCAAACACAACAAAACGAAAACAAAACAAAAAAAAAAAAGAAACGCTAGCATCCACACCAAAGAACGGAAACCGGAATTCGAGCAGGGTAAGACTCTGCTACAATACACACATAGATAAACATGAAAGGCGCGATAAAAGTCGCATGGAGGGGAGAGAGGAGAGGAGGCATGGAAGAAAACCTCCTGTTCGCTCGCGTGTGTGTGGGAGAAGAAACAGGGGCACGCATACACGCGGAAACCCCCCTCGCAAGGAGGACTGCTTACGGCCATTACAGTCACGATTGCCTTGAATGCGGCAGACCTCCTCTGGGATTCACCATGTAATCAGTGAATACGGGCGCTCGCTTCTCAGCAAACGCACGCGCTGCCTCTGGGATGTCGTTGCAGTGCAGACTAAAGGCGTTGATGGCAGCTTGGTACTCGAGCGACGTCTGGGCCGCGCGCTCCCGTTCCCAATTCAGGACCAACTTTGTGTTCTGCACTCCCAGTGGCGAGTTGGCAGCTATCTGTGCTGCGCGCTTGCGCGCGTGGGTGAGGAGCGCTGGATAATCTGTACACACTTCCTCGACAAAGCCCATTGCTTTGGCCTCCACACCGCTGAAGTCGCGGCACGTAAAGGCAAGCTCGCGCGTGCGTCCCTCACCAATAATGGCGGGAAGACGCTGCAGCACGCCAATGTCCGCGGCGAGACCCACTGCTGCCTCCTTCACAGAAAAGGTTGCACGTGCTGTGGTGTAACGCACGTCGCATGAAGAAGCGACCGATGTAGCCCCACCGATGCAATGGCCATCGATCGCGGCGATGATGGGAATGCGGCACCGCGCCAGCGAAGATATTCCATCTTGGAAAGCGCGCACCACACGGTGCTGGTTCTGAAGAAGCATTGCATGGGCTTTGGAGCCGCTCGACGCTGCTGCAGTGGCAGCGGCTCCACTGCCAGAAGGCGGCCGCATTCCCGAGAGTTCCTTCAAGTCGATGCCAGCCGAAAACGAGCACCCGTCACGTGCTGCGAAGATGGCGACACGGGCTTCAGCGTTGAGCTCCTCAGAGAGTAGCTCTGAAAGCTCTGTGAGAGCGGCTGCATAGGCGAGGCCAAGAAGGTTGAGCTTCTTCACAGGGTGATTGGGGTCGCCGGAGAGAATTTCAATGACGCCCTTGGTCTCACCACGGTGCACTGCAAAGGGACCAACGCGGCGTATGAGCGACGCTGCCTCTACCGCAGAAAGCAGCCGGCAGCACCTCTTCATATTCCGCGGCTTTGGACTCCCTTTTTAAGCATCCCGAATGGACAAATGTACGGAAGTAGCGCACTCAACGTGCAGCCACACAAACAACAATAGCGAAAAACAAACAAACAAAAGGCATGGTGCACCAGAGAGAGAGATTGAATAGTGCACGGATTCGCAGCGATCTACCAAGCGTAAACTTGAAGTGGGAAAACTTGCTGAAGCAGCCTCGAGAAGACGTAGAGCAGACCAAGCAAGGATTCGTCATGAGCCCTCGAAAAAAGCACACGCCGAGGTTGAATGTTGAGGTCATGTGGGCAGGATCGGGAAACGCTTCTCCGAGTACAAGTAGCGACGATCGCTTCTTTATTTTCCTTCCTGTCCACAGGTCGCCGGCTTTTTCTTCTACTTCGAGGGAGCAAAGCAGATGATGCTGCTTCGCCACCTCCGCTGGCCTCATCCAGCACATACAATGCGAAATAGGCACCATCCGAGCAACGTTGTACTACCGGCGTTGTTGCAGACCTTTTTTTTTTTGTGCTCTTGCACGGGTGAAGCTGCTGCCCTCTTTTTTGTTTCTCTTTGGGGCTTGCAAGGTTATCACAGTTCAAATATCAGGGTGAAGTTGGGAGGCTCTGATTGCTTTCTTTCTCTTTGCACACAAGCGGGAAAGAAACGCGACCGCGCAAAAGAAAAAATAAAAATGAAACGCACACACAAAAGTAACCGCTATCTCTATCTACATGTTTACATTCCATTTCGGATGCAAGATCAGCAACGCATATTAGCGTCCATCGGTATGGGAGCGTGCAGGAAACACAGAGGCAGCTACAAACAACCTCAACACCATCACTCGGCTAATAAAAGACTTGTAGAGCCGGGCAACGCTAATCGGTGCAGACAACGTAAAGGGTACGGTAAGCTAGCAGCTCTGCGCCCTCACCCCTCAAAACAACTGTGAATCGGAATGGAAAGAGCGAGTTGATGCCACACAAAACACCTTCACCCTCCTCATCCTCTGCAAAGGAGCGATGCACGGAGAGGCGTGCTTCTTTTCCGCTTGCAATAACTTGCGAAAGCGGTGTCACGCTCCACTCCGGTGACATTTCGAGAGGGCGCGTCTGCTCCCAGTTCTGCGCACTGTATTCCACACTGAGGCCTTTGAGAAGATTACCGAGTATCAGTATTTTGCTTTCCTCCTCCGCAAAGGACAGTGAGACAGGGTAGTCAGGCTGGCAACCGATCCCGCCTTCGAAGGAGACTGCGGTTGATCTACCCGTTTTCACATCTGAGATCGGCACAAAGCAGTAGATGCCGCCACTGACACTTCGACCCTCGAGAGCGAGTTCACGAGTTTCGCCGCTGGCAGCAATGCTCAGTCGTTTCGAGTACACCCCAGCATCCGAGGGCGCAAACACAACATCCACAATCTGCTTCGTGTTCGGCTGGAGGGTGAATGCACGCGGGTGCACCAGAAAGGGCAGTATGTCGCTCGGATCAAAAAGCACAGCATTGCTCACGTTATGCGCATTTTCACCTTCCTCCGTGTAACTGGTAATTAAGATTTCAAGGGAGAAAGAGCCCACGTTGTGGAAGCTCAAACCCTTCCGCGTGGATTCGCTCTTCTGCGTACAGTCAAACGCCAGATGCTCCACAGAAACAATAGAGGAAGCGTCCTGTTGCAAAACGCTTTCTGCTGGAGTAATGGTCAACTGTGTCGGGCTGCATGTCCCCTGCATGTTCACAAAAACAAAAGCGACTGTGTCATCGGGCATAGCCAGCTCCACCTTTATTAGCTCATTGAATTTCCCGTACGCGTCTGGGTGAAAGGAGAAGTGTATCTCTGCTTCGGTGTGCGGCGGTACCTCGTCGAATGCCACAGCCAGAATAGAAAACGAAGAAAACGGGTTCAGCGGCGGAGCGCGAATCATGAAAGGTGCATCGCCAGTATTATGCACCTTGCACGAACGAATAGAAGCATGATGAATGGGCACTTTCCCAAACTCGATGAACACCTCTCCCTTGTAGCTTTGAGACTTTGCAACATTTTCATCTCTATCTGCGACAACGAAGCCCTTTACGGACACCCGGCGAGCATCGCTTTCAGTCGGCTTCTGTTGTTTTGTTGGTAGCGTGCTTGGTGCCTTTTCAGCCTCCTCGATCCTAGCAGATGGCCTCACCGCACAGCACCTCACCACAATAAAGCAGCATTCATCGTCTAAGCCGTTCAAGCAGCACTGAATTCGAAACTGCTTATGCCTGCTCCATAGCTCCTTTTCGCTGCCAGACTCCCAGTCATCATACATAGATTGCTTTTGCGGTGGCGGTGCATCGGAGACGAATCCAATCGAGACGTCTTTTTTCGGCCTCGCCCGATGCGGTGGAGCGGCCGGCTGCGGGGACTCCACGTACTCGTACTCCATGGGTGCATGGAAAAAGATAGCCACCACAACACTTTCGCCGGGTTGCAAAAAACCTGCGTTAGGAGACACTTTGAAAAAAAAGCGCGGGACAAAAAATCTAAACTGAATCAGTTTCCCACTTGTGTTTGAAAGCACTGTCGTTGCAAAAACACTGCGGCCAATGTTGCAGGGGGGAAGCAACAGCGTCCGCGCTGACAGCGCTAACGGAGGACGCGCTCCCTGTCCGCTAACAGAAATGTGCTGCGTGTCACCAAACTCGTTTATGAGCTTCAGGCGGTGCGAAAAACGGCCCTCCTGCGGGGCCTCCATCTTGAGGGTGAAGCTCGCCGTCTCAAAAGGTACGAGCGCCAAAACCTCAGGGGTAACTACGACCCAAGGAGGAAGATTGTCGAATCCAACGAGCTGTTTCACACTCGATTCGTTCGTAACAGGCACCTGTACTGATCTCATCGTTTGCAGCGGGATCGTGCCAATATCAAAGGCAGTGGACGGCAAGCAGGGTGCGCGGTGCGATAGCACGCCGTCTACGTTCAAAGTGAGAGGCAGTATTTGATTCTGTACGACGCACTTGATTACCGAAGAGAAATCTTTCGGCAGGTCTTTCGAAGGCGTAAAAACAACCCGCACGCTGTATTCCTCACCAGACTGCACACACACACGCGACGGGGAGACAGACAAGGCGCCAACCAACGAAGGAGGAACTTGAAACTCTGCAACCGCGGCAATGTTGGCTTTATTAACGACGCTCACTTCATCCCAGTACCGTTCGCCGTAAAAGCACGCCCCGAATTCTAGTTTTCCCGTTGTAAGAAACACTGGAAGGTTAGTGCTGCTGCCTGTAATTGAAATGGCATGAGGTAGCTGAGAACTGTTCTTCTCTGTGAATGTAATTTCGCTGTTGATCTGCGTCGGATTCAGCGGGGCAAAGCTGAGTACTATCAGCGACTTCGAGAAGGATGGAATCTCTATTTTGTATTGCTGCGGTGAAATTCGGAAACAGCTCATTTGTTTGCCATCGACAGGATTGGTGTGTTTTTGCTCAAGGAGAGATTTGAAATCACCACCGACAATCACAGTTCCCGGCATTGCCCCACTATTTCGCAGCGTAATCACCTTCGCGCGCTTTTCGCCCACAATCACGGTGCCAAAACTTACGCTCCTCGGCTCCACAGAAAAGACAAACGCTTTCTTCGAGGAGGTGAGCGGTACTGCAAAGTAGCCCTCATCAGTCTTGACATATATGGCGGTGGAAATATCACTCACATCGCAAGGTCGGTATTTGACGGTGACATTCCACGACAGACCTGGTGATATTCTTGGTGGAACAGTGTACTCAACGCTCACCACGTTTGCGTACCTCGGCAGAATGGGCATCACTCGGAATGTTTTGGGGACGGTCGCCGTGTTTGTGAAGGCGACAACAATCTTGTGCTCTATGCCGACATCGTAATCGGCGAAGCACACAGCTGCTGGGTTGCATTGGAATGGTGTCTTGTCTTCGGACAGCAGATCGCGCGTGTATGCCGGTGTGGCGCTGTTGATAGCGTCGCGCGGTTGTCGATTCCATTTGCGATGAGTGCTGTAGCCGCCGTCGCCGTCAACAACGTCTTTCCGGTAGAATGGATTTTTGATCACTCCGTTGTCAAAGGAAAGAAAGTCCATTTTGCTGTTCTATGGCAAGGCAGCCAAAAAAAAATGAGAGAATGAAATTTGGCTGCGCTGCAAAACGGAAAAAAAAATAAAGAGTGGTAGATGCGAAAGGTGTGGGAGACAGAGAGGTCAAGCGAAAGTGATAGTTAGCAGCAGAATGGATGGTGCGAGGATCTTCGGATAGTCAGTGGTATTTTTTTTTCTTGACCAGGGGCTGACAAGAAGCAGCAGCGACGGAGAGATAAAAAAGACAGCCTCGACAGCCTCGGATTGAAAACTACTTTTCCATAGAAAGTTCACTACCTTGTCAGCTGTCTTCAGAACCAACAGCATCAGCTTTTGCAGCTGTGTCAAGTACTTACAGGCCACGATAGAGGACCGCTTCTGTGCAGAAGCCTGCGCACTCCAACGGCTTTAATAGTTGAATGTGTAAAGCAATCCTCCCTCTCCACAGCGAGAACAAAAGACAGAAAAAAATGCTTTGCTCGATTGTTTTTTCAGGGATCCAAGTGCCTTTTCTCGGCGACGAGCTCCGCTCATAGAGGGCCCTCTGGGCGCGGTATGATGAGAAGGATGGCATGCTGCACCCAAAGGCCTTCTGGCCCACCTTGCCATTTACTCCTTGTGTTCAATAACGATGCTGCTGACGTGATGATCGAATACACTGGGAAGAGGCATGAGAATTGAAAACTGCGGCAGACACCGGTGCTCGGGTTGGGAGAGGGGGCTGAAAGCCTTTCTGGACACGACATTCCTCACGCTCGAGATAAGAAGCACGCCGTTGAGAGAGCGACTCTATGTGCTATGGCCAGCCGGCACAGATCAACCTCGGCGATCCTTCCTGCGCTCGAGAAGCGTGCTCATGGTTTAGGTGTAACGCCGATATGCTCATAGCGTATTGCTTTTACGACTTCATGATAAGGGAGAACACCCCAACGCGCCATCCTTGTCCACCATCCACTCTGCGAGGAAACCAGGCTGCCGTCCTCTCCCTGCTAGCGCCGAACCACTTCTGGTGGTGTCAGGGCCAGGTGCTTACGACGTACAAAGGTGAGGGCGATTTGCCGCTACCGATGTGGGCGGCCAGGTCCCCTGGATGGCGCTGCGTCGGAGCGGCCGGTGACAACGAACGCGTATCATCCCCCTGATGGGCAGAGTGTCAGCTTCACTCAAGTGTATCCCAGCTGGTCCTCACTGCCCATGGGTGGTGGCCCGAGTGACTTGGAGGGGTGCACCAGGTGGCGGCTGGCAGGGGGGGGGGGCTGTGCGGCGACCTGCGGGGCAGACGGGTAGAGTGTGAGGCAGGGGCCGTGATCTCAGCTGGCTGGGCCGGCGTATTGCTGTAATGTGTGTCTAGGTCTGCTTCGCGCCACGAGATGGGATCCTGTGACAGGCCGGGTAGAGTGGAGTTTCACTCTTGTTTTCTCGTAAAATGGCCACAGTGACGGTAATATATTTTTCTCCTCTGCCTTCGCGTGATGAATTCAATGAACTTGCAGGTTGCAATACCTTGCGTTTGTCGTTACCGCGGATGCGAAGGTGGTATCAAGGAACTGCTAAAGTGAGAGTTTTGCTATTCCATGTTTCCAAATTACTGAGATTAGGCTACTCACACTGCGAAATGATCAGACAAGGGACAATGGCTTCGGTGGGTGCAATGTGGTTTCAGCAGCCTCAATTGCATTTCTTGCGATACAAGTAAAAGTGAAACCGTCGACCATATCGCGACACTGCGAACTGAAGATGCAATGCAAACAGAGATGCTGATTTTAGTAGTAAAGGGACTGTCGGAGTGTTGGGACCTTCTGCTCTATCAATGCTTCAATGTTTTTGAAACATTCAGTTATCTCCTCGCTCAAAATCCACTTCTCGTCCGTACACCGCAAGGCCTACACAGGCAGAATAATCTCCCTTCGAGAGATGACCGAGAGTTTTGTAATTCTTGCGCTGCCATACTTGCAGCAGTCGCAGGATTCCCTGCAGTCTGCTCAATATGAAGCGCTTGTGCGTCAGATGGGACCTCTGGGACAGACGTTTCGCCACTTTTTTATCCCCAGCCTCAAGATCGGAACGTTGGACTCTCTCATGGAGGCAAGCGATGAGTTAGCGAAACTGGATCCAATGATGGAAAATACTCTGCAGAAGCTGATTGGGCTGATGGAGGAAACGTCCGGAAAGCCGCGCAGTGTAGTCACGACGTTCCGAATCAACCAAACTCAGGAAATGTCGTCCGCTGGCTACATCAAGAACTTCCTGTGGAGCACTGCGCAGTTCGACCCCAAGGAGACAATTCAGAACCTAATAGAGAAATTTTCCCGAATCAACGCTACAGCTGATGAGCGTGTCCGTGTCATGCTGGCGGAGTACAATGAAACTCGCAACAAACTCATAGCGGCGAACCGGAAGGGTGAGGGAAACCTGTCCATCCGCCCAATTCGGGAGCTAGTCGCTCTCTATAATCGGGACTATCAGTGCTTTGTCGACACGGAGTTGTTGGCCACCGTTTTCGTAGCGGTACCTGTGGCGGCTCAAAAGGAATGGATGGCGACTTACTGGAAGATGAACGAGTATGTGTGCCCGCAGTCGAACCGTGTTGTGGCCGAAGACAAGGAATACGTGCTCAACAGCATTGTTATGTTCCGGAAAGTCATGGATGATGTAAAGACGGCGTGCCGAAAGAAGCGTTATGTTATCCGCGAAGTGGAGGGCACCGACGACCTTTCTTCCGCCGAGTTGCGGAGCCTGCAGCAGAGGGCTGAAAAGGAGAAGAAGGCGCTTTACACGCTTCTGTGGCAGCAGTATTGCACCTGTTATGTTGCCTGGATCCACCTCAAGGCGGTGAGGGTGTTTATCGAGGCGCTTCTGAAGTTCGGACTCCCGCCGCGCTTCATTGCTGTGGTGCTGCAGGTGCCTGCGGATAAGGAGGCCGAAATCCGCAAGCGCATTGCGCAGGTGTACCCCGATTTGACGACGCCGTTGGCGAATGATGTGACTGTTGATACTGGTGCTTTACAGCAGGAGTACCCCTATGTTTCCTTGAAAGTGACGAACGTGCAAAAGTAGTGGTAGGGGTAGTTTTAGGGTTGTTTGCTCTGTTTTTAAAGTCATGCCTTTTCACTTATTATCGATCTTTGCATCCGCAGGTATGAGGTCAGCGTTGCGGAACGAGTTTGCTGAACGAAGGGAAGCGAAAGAGTTTGAGGAGGGAAAGGGCAATCAACAACAAAAAAAAGGCAAACCCGCATTACTTTCACAGCTATAGAAGGCTTGTGTCTGCAAACAAAAAGGAGTTTTTAGCACCTCATTTCTAGTGGTTCCCACAGTAGCGTTTGCTCTGCTACACAGCCGGAATTGCACCTAAACAGATTGGGAGCAGCAGTGAGACTGGATAGCAGAGCCTCACGGCGATAAAGCTCGAGGAGCGATTAATAGTAATAATATCACAATGATTTGTGCCACAAAGCACCTACTTCCAATGCCGAGAAACAACGTCTCACCTCCTTGTCCATGCGTTTTCTTTTTTTGTTCCCTTTTTGCCCAGTCTAGCAACTTACCGTGATTTACCGGCCTCTCAAGGGCTACCTTTCTACCTTTTCTTTTTTCAACTGCGGTGAGGCACGCTACGTTGGGCAGCCTCACCATGCATCACCATATTATTGCTGTCCTATTTCTTCTCGCATCTGCTTGCGCTTGTGCAGATGCATTGTCTGTAGAGCTGGCTCAAAGCACACTTCTGGGAGCAGAGGCAGAGCTATCACAACATGCTGTTCAGTTCTCTAACAGCTCGCTCTGCTTCCACACTGTTGCTGCAGATGATCAGAATGCAAACACGATTGCGTCTACGCACTGCACCTTTGACAGTGGTTCGACATTTGAAGTAATAAAGAACGTTGATGACATGTGCTTGAGGGGAATAGTGGTCGATCATCAGCTCTTCTGTCCCCATGAACAGGTGCAGCAGCCGGAGGATGGAGACGCGGAATATGCTGCTTTCTCGTTCAAGGTTCAAAATGCTACCATTTACAAAGAAAACAGCGAAAGACGCTTTGTTTTCAAAGGCGACAAGCTTACTGGAGTGTTGAATCAGGTTTATTTTAACGGAAATGCGATTTACATGGAGGAAGACGATGCGTACATCTTTCTGTCGACGACCATTAATGAGGCGGAAGACAAGAAAGTTGTTGTGTTCCGCTCTGAGGATGGCTTTGTCTACAATGCGATTTCAGTCATCCCTAACCTGCAAGAGGCTCAGCAGCATTACATGATTTATGAAGGTGGCCGCGTGCTCTCTGTAGTGTCGTCCTTCAATGGATCGTACTACACCAGTGTGTCATCTGGCTATGCAGGCAGGCACTGGTCAGCCATGAGGATGCTCAACGTATCTACACCACCAGCATCTGTCATGTTTTCGGGAGTAAAGCTCCAGTACGCGTGCTCGAACGAAACATCTGAGAGAGCCAAGTGGTACGTCGTCGACGACAATGGACGACACGCTATCAAAAAAGAGGCACCCGAGTTACCCGCTGTCAGTAAAGCCACATCCCGCTCTCCCTTTCTTGCATTTTCCTTGAAAGCGTCTGACAGCGACAAAAAGAGATTACTCGTTCTGCAGACCGAGCTAATAGACGACAGACAGACCAACATTCGCGCTTCCCTATTCTCTGTCGACGACTCCGCCGAGGAGAAAGAGAAGGCGGAGAGGATCGAAAAGTGGAAAAAAGAGCAGCAGAAGAGAGAAGCAGCCCGCTTCAAGGCAAAGCTGGAGAGACTGGAGCGGGAGAAAGCGCTGCGGCGCGAGCGGAGGCGCAGGGAGGCGGAGCGTAAGGCACAATTTATTACCCTTGACGAACCAAATGTGCGGGCTGCCAAGGAGTTTTTCGAGAAAGATGGGGAGATGATACTTGTGCGCCGTGTGAACAAAGATTCTGTTGCCTTTGAGAAGGAGGTTTTCTTTTCGGACCTCTAGTGCAATCATTCTTGTTTGGTTTTCTTTGTTTTCGTGGTACATCCTTGCCATGGTCTGTGCGTCATGTGCTTCTTTTTCATGTCTATGTAGCTCTTCTCTCGCCTTTTTGGTTCTGCCTGCAATGCAGCCATGCTGAGCTGGTGCCACCCCAGGCAATGTCGGCATAGAGGTAGTCAGGACAGTCCTTTTCATTCTGGACTTCTTCTTGAGGTAGCCTTAGCGGCTCAGCAAAAGCAAAAATTACAGCTTTGCTTCTCTCCGCAACGCATTGGCTGCAGATGCCGTTGGAAAAGAGAGCAAATCGTTCTCGTCGTGCTCACTCCTCTCGCACTGTTTGTCATCTTGCCTTTCTCCCCCACCCTTTCGGGCCAACGCCTTTAACGGCACGGATTGCTTCCCCTCTTTTCTGCCGATCAACCCCTCAACTGAATGTCTCCGAAGAAGCTCGCATAAATCACTACACGGCCAGCCTTTTTTTTTCTTTTAAAAGGCAGCGGCACATAGAGCTTATAGTACACACCTTCTACCATAGAGGCGTGCCTGGCGTTTCCCTGGCGCAGTAAAAAGAACATATCTGCTTCATTCAGCGCTGAGAAGCAGAGACTGGCGAGATCCGAAGAGGAAGTCGAGTTTCGCAAGCTACGCCTTGCTGGACGAAAAATGCAGGAACCCACCAGCCCCAGCGATGGCGAGCTGCGAGAGATCCAGTATCGCGAGCATCTCTCATTGAATCACACGCTGAAGATTGTCATTCGCAATAGCATCTACGCCGCCATTGGACGCGTTCTCATGGGAGTTGTGAAAGCCTTAGTGAAGCATGGTGTCTCCAGAGCGTTCTTAGTCCGCGTACCGTCTGAATTCCTCTCGCTGGATCCTTTGAAATGGGCGGCCGTCTTCGGCGGCTTCTCGAGCTTCCGTTTCTGCCTGCAGACACTGCTTCGCATCCTCACGCCATTCGGAGTCTCGGAGAAGTTTGTGTCGCTGCTGGCGGGCTGCACTAGCGCCACGCCTGCGTTTGTCATGAACAAGGAGACGCGCACGGAGCTGTGCCTGTACCTGTTCGTCCGCAGCGCCCACACCTTCTCGCTGCGCTACCTTCTGCCACGCATGCCAAAGATCCTTCAGGAGTTCCACCACTACGACGTGGTGCTCATGTGTCTGAGCTCGTCTCAAATCGCCTACGGCTGTCTCTTCAACCCCAACACGTTGCCGAAGTCGTACCAAGGCTTCCTGAACCGCGCCTCTACCTTTCCAGAGAAGCTCATCCGCGGCCATTCTGGGTTCTGCCGCCAGCGTCTTCTCCCCGATCTTGTAGACTACTGCTGGTCGAGGAAGCTTCCCCTGATCGAGAACTTCGGCCAAAGCGGCGCCAACACCCTTTGCAAGGTGGCACACGGCGATTACTCGTGCAACGTGTGGGCGATGATCTTCATCTTTAAGAACATCCTTACCATGGGCGTGCCGCTTTACGGCCCGCTTCGATTTGTGTCGATGCTGGCGTTCCAACGCAGGCGTCTCATGACGAACCCAGTTTCCACGATCATGCAAAACGTGCGCTCGATGCTGATTAGCGCCCTGTTTCTCGCCTTGTACACTGCAATCATTCTGCGCTCCGCCTGCTTTGGTGTGCAACACCGGGGCGGAGGCACGAAGACGGTGACGGCGCTGAGTTCCATAGCTGGGCTGGCAACGCTGCTCGAGCCGAAGGGACGTCGCATGGATCTCGCCCTGTACTGCTCCATGCACGCGCTTCGCTCTTTTCTGCTTACACAGAACCTGCGTGGTCGTCTGCCCTACCCGCGCCACTGGTTCGTGTGCACCGTATATCTGCTCTCTGTCGGCTTTCTCTGTTACCAGTACGAGGAGGAACCGAAGCTGTTGGACCGCCGCGTTCGCACGGCGCTGCGCCTTCTGCTAGACGAGCAGTCACCCGCGGCGTTGACAGAGAAGGAGACGTCGCCGCTTGCGAGCGCCGCCGCGTCCACGTACGACGGTGCGGAAGCGCCTGCAGAGTCTCGCTGCGGGCAAAGTCAGGGGAAAGCGAGTGCAAGTCGCCAACACCGTGTCCTTTGCGTCGATGCGCCAAGAGCTGTAGACTTGCCAGAGGAGACGAGGGTGACGGAAGGAATGGGGCAGCAGCGGCGACACTACAGACGCAGCGTCGCAGCTTTTCCTGCAACGAAGTTCAAGGAACAGCAGTAGTGAGGGACGAAAAGAGGGGTGGGCTGAGGAAGGGGGGTGGGTGCAACGAAGAGGCAGAAAGCTTATGTATGTGCGCGCGCGCGAGTAGAGCTTCCTTTGATGGGACTCAGGTGACTGTTAATGTACTGGAGACCAGCGCGGACTTATGAGAAAGCTGTACGGTCTCCTCTTGTTTACCGTTGCTCATGAGGTTACCTCTTTCGCTGTTGGTGCTCTGCTCTTCTCCAGCGCGACGCAGTGACAACACCCACCCCCCCTGCCTCCACATTGCGTCTTTCTGATGTCTCCCTCTCCCAGCTGCCTTGTTGTGGTTGTCGTTGCCGTGATGGTGTGCTCCTCTGGACTTCGAGGAGCCGTCGTGCAAGCAGGCAAATGAGGAAAACTAACCAAGCAAGGGCTTACTCCTTTCTTTCACCTTTGCTCTCTGTGCTTCTTTGCCTTTTCAGGTGCTTGCACATGGTTTCTCCTAGGGCATGTGTGTGTGTGTGTGTGTGTGTGTGCATGTCTGGCTGATCCTTTATTTACGTCTCTCTGTTGCTCTATCGCGCTGCTGCGTCTGCACTACCTTTTTCTTTTATTTTTTTTTTTTTGCTTTTCTGTCTCATTATTTTCTCTCCTAATATGCATATGTGGGGGAGGGGGCGCGCGTTTGTGTGGTATTCTCTCGACGTTTTTTACGCTTTTTTTCGGGGGGAGAGGGGAGGGGGAAGGAGGAGGTGAGGTTCTGCATCTCTGGATGGTTGACTCGGCTTGCTTCTCCAACACCCTCCCGCTGTTTCTTTCTTACTGCAACTGCAACCACTACTATGGTCACAGCCACCCCCTCTTCTGTCAACTCCCTCCCCCGTACGTGCTTGTGCGTGTCCGTTCGTTCCGGTAACTGTCAACATACGTGCATGCACTCGTACGCCTGTGTGAGTTTCCGTCTTCCTTTTTCCTCCATGCTAGTATGTATTTGTCTCTTCTCGTCCTGTGTAGTGGGCGTGGGTTGCGTCCGTCTTCTCGTCCTCGCCGTCCTCTTTTTTTCTGCTTTGCGCGGCATCGTTTTCGTCGGTGCGACTTTCCAGGTCGGCGTCGTACGCATGTGAACACATCGACCTCGGGGAGACGGTGCGAGCATGTCTTTGTGCTCAGGGATTGCGCAGAATGGGAAGAGGGAGAGGGAGAGGGGAGAGAGGAACTGGAGGATGCTGGTTTGGCCTGCAACCCCTCTTGCTGTCGAACCTTGTGCGGCCCCCCTCCACCGCCACCAACTCCTTTCTCCTTCTGGCTCGCGTTTCTCAAACACCGACACGTTGGGGTGTGTGGCGAAGCGAAAGCCACAGCCGGCGACGCACGCCATTCGGTGTTCCTTTCTTGCAGCATCGCTGTGCTTTCCCCCTTTTTCATCCCCTTTTCTCTATCGTTGTTCGGGATGAATGCCTTTCCCGCCTCGCCTCTCCATTCTTTGCTCGCTCTTTTCCTTTTCGGTTTATCTTCTTTTTACTGTTGTTCTGGAGTCGCTGCTGAGCCATCGTCGTCATCGACGGCGGGGAGGGGGGCGCGTGCGTATTCTACAACTTGTGTGTAACAGTAGCAGCGACCCCATTCACACACACACACACACACACACACACACACGCACGCACGCAGGCACGCAACGAAAACCGCAGTTACATAAGAGGATTGCTGCAAGTTGTTGTTCAATATGCATACGGTTCATGAAGAAAACAAACATACAGCAAGCGGAAGGGAAAGAAGACAAGGACGTAGCAGAGGCATGGAGGAGGCGCGAGTGATACCGGTGACGTGCCTGAAAGGCCTGAGAACACTCGGAGAACAGAAAGAAAAAAAAACCATTGTGACATTCTCCCCCTCCCCCTTAGCACAGAGGCGTGCCCGCGTACAACTCCGCGTCAACGCCGACAACGATATGATGCGTACTTCAGAGAGAGGTCAGCAAGGCTTTGAAAGGTGTGTGTGATGTGGTGGTGGGGAAGTGGAGGGTTACCGTTATGTGCGCATGCAACGACTGATCGAGAGAGAGACCATTAAAAATGGGCACGCTCCATCATTTCTGTTTTCCTCTACCCATCGCTTTTTCTTTCGTTGATTTTTGTGCTAGTTTGTATGCATGAACATGCCATATAGATGCGCGTGTATTCTGAGCTTGATGGAGAACTACCGTTTTCTCTCTCATTCTCTCACTGGCTCGCTCTTGTGTGTGCATCGAGTATGCTGATGCGAAGCGATATCGAGGCGTGCGTGAGTGGGGTGCATTCTCGTGTAAGAACAAAAGAAGAAGAAATGCTCGCTGGATGACGACGATGATCGGCAGCTCTTTTTCGTCTGTTTCACGTTTTTTTGTTAAACAAGCGAAACTGCGGCTTTCTTCTCTCCTTCCTCCCTTCTCTTTGTTTGCTTCGCGATGGAGGGTTGTACTGCTGGAACGCAGAAAAAAAAAACAGACAACGCGACCCTGATGGGGCATCAGATACACCGATACGACGTTCAATGTTGTCGCGTCGAATCTGGTTGTCAGTGGGAAGAGAAGGGGGAGGGGTGCGGGCTCGTTTGCTTGTGAGCGCTGAAAACGATTGCTTAAAGAATCGAAATAGGGTGGAGTAGTGGCGCTGCCCTGAGAGGGACGCGTGACGCACATCTTTTACAGGTTTCTTCAGCGATCGCCGGCCGCTTTTTTTTCTGCTCCGCACTTAGGCCTGATGAGATGGGTAACACCTCAGCGTAGCATCTGCGGGCCCATCATCCACTCTGCGAGGAAGCCAGGCTGCCGTCCTCTCCCTGCTAGCGCCGAACCACTTCTGGTGGTGTCAGGGCCAGGTGCTTACGACGTACAAAGGTGAGGGCGATTTGCCGCTACCGATGTGGGCGGCCAGGTCCCCTGGATGGCGCTGCGTCGGAGCGGCCGGTGACAACGAACGCGTATCATCCCCCTGATGGGCAGAGTGTCAGCTTCACTCGAGTGTATCCCAGCTGGTCCTCACTGCCCATGGGTGGGGGCCCGAGTGACTTGGAGGGGTGCACCAGGTGGCGGCTGGCAGGGGGGGGGCTGTGCGGCGACCTGCGGGGCAGACGGGTAGAGTGTGAGGCAGGGGGCGGGGTACCAGC
>NC_018245.1:192182-213028 GCF_000227135.1 Leishmania donovani | reverse complement strand
CGACCTGCGGGGCAGACGGGTAGAGTGTGAGGCAGGGGCCGTGATCTCAGCTGGCTGGGCCGGCGTATTGCTGTAATGTGTGTCTAGGTCTGCTTCGCGCCACGAGATGGGATCCTGTGACAGGCCGGGTAGAGTGGAGTTTCACTCTTGTTTTCTCGTAAAATGGCCACAGTGAAGAACAGAAAAAAAAAACGCTATTAGGCGCACAGGTACACACTGGGTTGAAGTCGTGCCGGCTCCTCTTCTTCATGGACATGTGCCTGACTTTGTCTCTGGGCTGTGGACTGCCCCCTCACTTTCACCAACATATCGTCTCCTGCTGCCCTGTTTCTCTTCGCGTACTGTATTTCCTCTGCTTTATCTGCCTGACGTGCTCATCTACGTCTTCAACACTCTCATAACCACTTGACTTCTCGGCTCTTTCTCTCATCTTTTTCCTTTTTATGTGTGTGTGTGTCTTGACTTGCTCTGCACATCCGCACACGCGACGTGTCTATGCGTTCGTACACTGGCATGCACCACAATGTCGAACCCTTCCACACGCATGAAAGTAGCATCTCCGCATCACAGCATTATACATAGAGAACAAGCGGAAAGCGCCCTCATACTTACAACAGTACGCGCGCAAAATCGTTGTTAGAGATGGCGTCTGGCACTCTGATCGAGACGGAGCGCGTCATACGCGAGAAGCTCGAGGCATCCGGGCAATACGGAAAGATGCGTGCCATGATCATGGAGGCGGCGCTGCGAACGGTCAGCGCCTCTGACAGCGACGACTCAGGCGCCCATAAGCCGTTGGTGTTTCACCCCACTGTCGCGCTCGCGGATGCCAAGCGGAACGGTGTCACAGAGCTGAGCATTGTGCAAGAGTACCTGCAGTACCTCGGCCTGCAGTACACGGCACGAGTGCTCCAGCTGGAGGCTGGATTGCAAGAGGTGCCTTTGCGCACCAGCGCAGAGCTGCAGCAACAGCTGCACATCGCAGCCAATAATCGACCGGGCCCTTGCCTGTCGGCACTGGTGCATGGCGAGGCAGCTGGGTTGGTACAGCCTATCCCTGCGACTGAGGCACCTGCTGATGCTGCTGGGGAGGAGGGCACTAAGGCCGAGGAGGACGTCGACGATGCTGCCTCCTCCGCCTCCGACCACCACCAGCCTGGCGGTGAGAACACGACGTACTTCATCTCCAAGTGGAAGAAGCGTCACTTCGTGCGCCACAATCAAGTCTCCGGACAGCAGGTGCAGATCGAGTACCTGACGGATTGCCATACGGTGGTACTAGATGAGCTGGATAGCATGACCGTTGATGACTGCGAGGGCGGCGAGCTGGTGATTGCCGCGTGCGAGGGGAGCGTGTTCCTGCGCGGATGCAAGAACATGACGATCCATGTGGCGTGCAAGCAGCTCCGCACCCGCGATTGCGAGCACATCAACTTGCACATCTTCGCCTCGACTGACCCCGTCGTGGAGATGAGCCACCACATCTCCTTCTATCCATTTCACTTGCGCCTACCAGGGCTGCAGCGACTGTTTGCCGAGGCTCGGCTGGACCCCAAGGCGAACAGGTTTGTCCATGTGTATGACTTCACACCGACGGAGCCGCAGCTGCCGACGCCGCACTTTGAGGTGCACTTCCCTGATCACCACCTCTCGATGGAGGATCGCTACGCCAGCTACGGCGCCCCGGAGTGCCCGCCTGAGATCGAGGCGCTGCTAGCCCTGCGACTAATGCCGGCCGCCAGCTCAGAGTCCGGAAAGAACAAGAGCTACGACATCCGGACGGGGGCGCAGGTGTGGGCGCAGGCAGGTCCAATGCCGGTTCCGGCCGTTGCAGCAGCGGCGGCAGTAGGAGCTGCAACTGCTACGTCCGCCAACGCCCACGCAGAGAGCAGTGACGAGGAGGATGAGGAGGATGAGGAGATGGCGTCGGAGAACGATCAAGCCGGCTCTTCGGCGCCGCAATCGTCGTCGGCTTCGACGACGTCGTCCTCCATGTCTGAGGAGGATGCTCAGGCAAAGAAGCGTGTGGCCGCGCAATCGGCAATACAGCGCATCGGCGGGCTGTCCACAGCACCCCCACTGGCCCCCACCCCCGCTCTTGGTGCAGCAGCCCACACCGCCACCCGAGGCGGCATCGACAACGAGGAGTATTCCTCCTTTGACGATGGCGACGACGACAGCAACGCAGATGACAAGTACGACATGGAGGAAGACGAGGATGACTTTTAGTTCGCGTTGGTCTTTCGCTCCACTCCTTTTTCGCCCTCCGCGCTTCTCTTGTGGGCCGAGGGGGACAGAGAGAAGGCGGACGAGACAACGCACGTCTATCACCACACTAACGAAGGAGAAGAATAACGCAGCGACTGAGGATGGGTAGGTGGGAGTCCCCTAGCACCATGAAAGGCGATGCGATACGCGAGGGGCTATCTCTTCCTCTCTTTCCGATGCCCAGAAGCGTCCCCTTTACACACACGCCCCACATGGGTCGCTGCTACATACATAACCACACATCCGCACATCCCCCCCCCCCCACACACACACACACACACACGTGCACTTTGCTTCTTCATTGCACCATCCCGATGTGACGACGTCGCGCCTTCACCATCCGTGTCGTTCTCCAACAACAACAGCAACGACAACAACGGCTGGTCTGTGCTCTGAAGTGCGTATGTGCGCGCGTGCTCTGTCTCTTCGGCCTATTCTCCTCCTCTTCGGTTGCCCTTGCTGGAGCGTTTGCCGAGCCAGGAAAGCAAGCAGAGCGAGACAGCAAGGGCGGCACAGAGAGGGAGGGAGAGGTGGTAGGGGGGGGAGAGAGGGACAAGGCGGACTCGTGCTTTGTGGTGTTGCTGGTGATGTCGCGCGTGCTCCATTGTTTGTTTCTGATCTGAGACTCCCTTCTACTCATCATAGTCTTACTCATTTTCTTTTTTCCGGCCTCTTCGCTGTCGCTGATCTTTATACCGCTCGCACTAGTATATATATATATATATATATATCTACACATATCTACATGTACATGCATATGCATATGCGTGCTTGTGTATTGTTTTCCTCATGTTGCTTCGGGTGCTGGACTGCTTTGTCTTTTCCTTCTCTGTGTGTGTGTGTGTGCTCGTCGATGGGCGCAGGCTAGGCTTGGATGCACCCATTTGGACACCGTCAGTGGAGGAGGAGGAGGGGGGAGGAGGGCGAAGCGAATCGAAGGACATGATGGTATGAGTGAATATGCAGCAGAGCGCGCGGGAGCGAGGGGCGACATGGCAGATAGCGGTTTGACTGAAGGGTGTGGGCATTGCCCTGCGGCAGCATCAAGGGAGAGAGGGAGAAGCAGGAGGCATGACAGGCCAGCAATTATGTTTTTTTCGTTCTAGATGGTTGTCCCTCGCTACTTGTATTTTGTTTGCCTACCAGTCGAGCGAGCCGCAAACCTGCCCGTCCCCCGCGGTGCCCTCTCAGACCACTCGGGGGAGGGAGGGCTTTCCAGTGAGACCTGCTTCTCTCTTTCTATGCTCGTTTACATCCTCGTGACCTCTCTCTCTTATGCAACAGCAAACAAGTTACCTGCACTGCCTCCGTGGTCCTCGTTGCGACATGTCTGAGAAGGGAGGGATAGAGAAAGCACATACACATACACACACGCAATGCTCGGACGAGCGTCTCCTGGGCGTTGAGCATGGAAACCGACGACATCCGCCATTCTATTCAACAGACAAGCAGACAAGACAGCAGTGCAAGGGTGGCACGGGGTGGGTGTGTTTAAAGAGTAGCAGCAGCACCACTCCTTAGGGAGGGAGGATGCGAGGGGGAGGTCAAGCAACTCCCTCTACTCCACAGCGTACGCACAGAAGACATCTATGTGCCTCCTTTCTACAGGGAGGGTGAGTGGGTGGGTGGGGGGAAGACAGGGGCGTGCAAAGTACGTCTGCACGCATGCCTGCGAGCGTGCGCGAGAGGGGTGCGGACAGCGCTTCTTCCGTTCATAGACAGGGCTGCGAACCGGGCTGTTCATGTGTCGATAGGTACATGCGCACAGAGGGAGGGGTTCGTAGCGCGCTCGCCAGCGCCATGCCACTATCCTCTCCTCGCCTCCCTCCTCCTGCTATCTTCCACGCATGTCTCATGTTCTTCGGCTCCCTCTTTTTTCTTCTTCCCATCTTTCTCGCTCGTTGCTGTCTACCTCACTAACAACAGCAACAATGAAAAAAAAACGTGTGCGTATGTACATGTATGCGTGTATGTGTGTGTGAATCTGGCTTTGGTGAGGAACAGCGAGGCGCTTCTGCGGCACCGGGCCGTTTCCCTTGTGACGCACAAGCGCACACGTGCGCCCTTGCCCACAGCGCTAGAGCGCTCCGTCCGCCGCCTCCCTACGCCATTTGTGTGTAGTCGCCTGTCTCCTGCCTTTGGGAGGAGACAGGCGAGGCGCACTTTGAAGTAGGAGAGAAGAAGCATACCCACCGGCACATAGGGAGGAGGCGAGATCTTCTCCCCCCTGCGCCCTCTTCCCTCCCCTTCCTCCGCGACACCCACCCACAAATCGACGCGCATCGAGCTTCGACCGCATCCATCGGCGGCCGAAGCTCTTTTTCTGTAGGGCGGCCAAAACGTGGTCGTCCTTTTCTGCCTTACGCACACATGGGGGTGTGTACGAATGGGCGTAGATGCTCTGCTGCTCTTTTCATTTTTTCGCTGTTGCTCTTGTCTGGAAGTTTTTGACAGGAACGAAAGAGATGAGGGGGGAGGGAAGACCGAAAAAACGATGTGATGACGACGACGGAGTCAACGGACTCTCTGTCCTTCCCACGACATGTCTCACTCACCATTTGCCTTCTCTTTGCCCGATTTCGTTCTTGTTTTCAGATCTCGGGGAACTCATTTATCGTACGCGTCTGCTCCCACCGCCCCCTTCCCCCAACTCATTCACCACGGCAGGGATCCCCACTTTCTTGGGCGACGGCGAAGGAAAGGGGGGGGGCACACAAGTTCATCAATTCGTGCGTCGTGCTAGATGACGATGATGCCTTGGAAACAACCGAATTCTCATTCACAGCCTTGCTAGAGTGAGCGGTATTGAGGTTTTGAGTGGGGTGGGTGGGTGGGGTGGGATAGCAAGATCGTTGTACTCTTCCAGGGAAATCGGACACGCGGCCGCCAGGAAGCGTCTGGGAGCATGTGATGGAATGCATCGATGCTTTCGCTTCGTCCCTCCCTCCTCTGCCGTGCTTTGCTGAAGAGGCCTACCTGAGGGTGTCGCGTGCACTCTCCCTCTTCTCTTCACTTTTCCTTTTTGAGAGATCATCGGTAGTCACGAGCGCACATGTCGGAGGGTCGACGTGCGGGGCCTCGCTGGCGCGATGCCGTTGTTACACACCGCGCCCACGTTCCGAAAGCCTCTGCGGCGCTTCAGGCGGAGAGCGATTATAGTTTCGATGAAGAAGACGGTGAACATGGCGACGATGGTGGAAGGTTGGCCATGAAAGCAGGGAAAGCCTTTAGGCTCTCCTCGTCCAGCTACGCCGAAGAGTCGTGTGACTCGTCGCTGAAACGTCGAAGTGTAAACGCGCCAGCGACGAGCAGGCCACCAGCCTCGGCCGCATTGGCGACTGCAACCTCTGCGTCTTCCTTGACGGCGCGGTCTCACTCACCTGCGGTGTGGGTGTTTACAGAGGATCAAGATGATGCCGACGCTTACCGGAGTCGCATGGATGAAGGTTGCAGGAGCACAGACATTCGCAGTGACAGCCTTGGCAGCAACCCAAGCCATTCGCAACGAGTGGTGCTGCAGCGGCGATGGACACTAGAGGACGATACCTTGGAAGACATGGGTATCGTTCAGACCTCATCGCCACGTGTGCTGGACAACCGCCTCCGCCTCTTCTCGCCTTCTGCAGCGGCGGTTGGGAGCAGCAAGAGCGGGGGCCCAGTGAGCGCGTATCGCGCACCGCTCGTCACCGCCCTACCTCCCGACGAAGCAAGCTACACCCGGTCGCAGACGTCTTTGGCAGACGGTCGCAAGGAGGAGGCCGACGACAACGCACCTTCAGGTGCCAGGTCATTCGTCGTCAACGCCAAGATGGAAGCAGCGTCGCGGCCGTCGTCGCGGCCGCGCTCCACCAACCACAGCGGCGATGCCGCACATACTCGCCTCCCCACCACGAGCTCGCACCACAAAAAGCGAGAAAAGAAGGCGCCGACGTCATGCTCTCCGAGGGGGCGCACTGCACGCTCGCCACCGTCGCGCACCGCGTCTCCGAGATCCTCTGTATCCTCTCCGCCGTCGTCGTCGTCTTCAGCCTCCAGCTCGTGTGCTGTTCCAGGCTCCCCACCACCGCCGCACCGCTCTGTCAAGATGCTGCACATGAAGGAGGGTGGCCATACCTCTTCGCCGCCGGGCAGCACTGATTACCTCGACGGGCCGCTTTTTGCAGGGCTCGGCCCATTGATGGTGGTACACGTGGACGTTCTTCCGGACGTTGCTGGAGCTCAACCAATTCCGTCGCGGGAAGGCGTTGCTGGAGAAGAGGCGGCTTCCGTAGCAGCCGCGGCATCGTCTTCCCCGTCGCTATCACGCCCGCATCCGGTGCACCTAGATCCGTACTGGGGGGCTGTCGTGGAGCGACAGGAGATGGACACGCACGAGCGTGAGGTGGCGGCGCTGCACGCGAGGTTGGAGACCGCCGATCAGCAGGTGCGTATCACGGAGCAGCAGGCCGTGGCGGCAGCGGAGGCACGGGCGGCGGAGTTGGTACAGAGGTACAAGGCCGACGAGCGAAAGCGTCGAGCGCAGTTCCAGGCCGCGTTGGATACCCTGCGAGAGGAGAACCGGGAACTGACCGCCAAGTTGGAGGCTGTTGCACGGGCGCCGGCGATGGGAGTTCTGAGTGCAACTACTTGCCCACTGCGGACGTCGAGCGGTGACGCGGCAACGGAAGCGAGGGGGAACTCGATTGCCACCACATCGGGTCCGCTCATGGCAAGTGCAGCCGCAGTGAGTCAGGCGGAGATGACTCGGAAGCTGCAGTCGATTGAGGGATATTGGCGTGATCGACTGCGCACGGCGGAGCGACACTGGGAGGACGAGATGTCGCGGCAGACGCAGCAGCGACGCGAGGCTCTGGACCAAGTGGAGGAGCTGGTGCGCACGGTCGAGCAGTTGCAAGAGGAGCTGCGCTACACCCGGCGCCAGGCGGCCCGTCTTCGAGAGGAGAACATACGTCTCTGCGGTGCTGCCCAAGCCGCGTCGACTGGTATCGTTGCCAGCCTTGCCGTCCCCGTTGCGCCAGCCACCACGTCGCCGCCCGAAGAGGTGTCGCGCCTGCGCAAGGCGCTGAGAGAGCATCAGCACAAGGAGGCTGCTCTGCTTGCGCAGGTGGAGAGCTACGGCGAGGAGGCCACCCGTGTGCGACTGCGGTACGAAGCGGCGCTCCAGAAGGCAGAGCGGGAGCTCGCAGCGGAGCGGCGGCGGAGCACGGAGATGGTGAAGCTGTACGGCAGTCAGCTGGAGTCGCTGCACCACCAGCTGCGTGAGGGCAAGCCGCGGAGCGCAGCTCGGTGAGGGAGCTGTCACTTAGCGTTGAGTGCTCCGGGGAGGAATGGTGTCGTCACTTCTTTCTGCCTCCTCCAGCGTTTCTCTACACTGCACCATTACGTGTGATGTACCTCTGTGTTTTGTTTATATCTTTCGTAGCTTGCTGCTCCCACTCTCCCTCCGCCCTTCGACACTACCGCGGTCGCAGCGCTCTCTGTTTTTTTTTTTTTTCGTTGCCTTACTTGCTCTACCGGCCACCATGGCGAAGGCGCGCGCTTACCTGCATGCGCGTGAGCGTGGATGTGCGTGTGCTCAGGAATGGAGGAGAAGCCGAGCTGAACGGTTAGTGCAGTGTAGTGCAGTTGCAGGAAGGCGGCGGTGTGCGGAGGCAGAAGCAAAAAAAAAGCGGAGCGGCGGACCAGCGCGTATTCGAGCGTAAGAAAGAAAGACACGTGGCCAGCTGCTTACTGTCGAGGTCCCATGCGAGCCATCAGCCCCTTTCCCCTCCCCCTCATTGACTCGGACGCATCCGCGTAGAATAGACGAAGAAGCAAAGAAGAGGGAGCCTCCCCCATACAGGAGCAACCAAACGATAGCCACGGCAACTAGGTGCAGGCGGCTGCCGTGGCGTGAGCATGCGGGCCTTCTCCTTTAGTAGATGGCCACTGATTAAGTCGGTGCTGCAGAAAGTAGGCTTGACACTGAAGACAGAGAAACTTGATGCGCGCCACCGGATATCTGCCTTCCCGGTTTCAAGTCCCTGGAGCGACGAGTGACCGCACCTCACAGATAGTATGATCGCAGGTCGACGCTCCAACGGACCGTGACTGTCATGTTCTGCATACCGTCGCACCACACCTGCTTTTGGCGACAAGGGCACTCGGCTCTGTTGCTTCTTGACTCGATTCTCGTAGTTCGTTTCCTTCTCCACACACCGGCTACTCTCCTTCTTCCTCTTTCTGCCTCGTCGTGTGATCCTCTCTCTCTCTCTGTGAACGCATGCCCGGTGTGTTTCGATGGTGCTGAGTACGCACACCAACACACAATCGCGCTCCCTCATACCCCCGCCCATCCACACGTGTGACCGTAGGTTGCCAGTGTTGTTCACGCCCTCCCACCACTCCCACCTCTCTGTTTCTCACTGCATTTAAGGAAGATAAAACGTTGAAGTCGAAACGCACCCTGCCCGCTGTGTGTCTCTCTTTCTCTCTCGCACCGACAATCAATCCCCCTCCTCCTCCACACACACAGAGACAGAGATATACAGAGAGCCACATCCGCACAGACGCACAGAACTGGCGCCGGGACAACAACACGCCTCACCATTGCCAGCGCACGTTTCTGCTTCTCTCCCTTACTCTTACTCTCAACCATTTTTCTTTTCATTTTCTCCTTCGCTCGACGCGTTGCTTTCCCGGTGCCTTCACTTCTCTTTTACGTGTTTTGTCGATACAGAACGAAACGGCAACAACAGCACCAAGCCCGCGTCACTGCCTGCGTCGTCGTGGATCCTCCGCACAGACGCGTACACACCCCTCCCCCTCCCATCCCCTCCCCTCCCCTCCTCCACGTCAAAGTACGCACCTACATACAGGCAACGACACGCACACACACACACACACACACACACACACACGCACAGCGAAAAAAACGAACGAAAAACAAAACAAAGGAAGAAGGCGGTTCGGCTATACCTGGGACACCGCTTTTTTCCGTTTCTGCCCTTTACTGTGTCGCTGCTCTTGTAGCTGTCGTTCCCGGCTAGGAGTCCATCGCATTATCCGTACAGGAGCTATCTCATCTCTTCGTTCTCTCTTTGCCTAAGAAAGATGCTCCGCACTGGCTTGCAGCTGGCCAAGAAGGGCGCTAGTCCAAACCCCTTCAATGCCAAGTTCCTGGCGTCTCTGCAGGTCGACGGCGGCAGCGCTAAGTACTACAAGATCAACGAGATCAGCGCAAAGTACAACAACCTCCCCTTCTCCATTCGTGTTCTGCTAGAGTCCGCGGTGCGCAACTGTGATGAGTTCGATGTGACCTCGAAGACAGTAGAGAGCATCTTTGACTGGAAGAACAACTGCACGAAGGGAATCGAGATCCCGTTCAAGCCAGCTCGCGTGGTGCTGCAGGACTTCACCGGCGTGCCGTGCGTCGTGGACCTAGCGGCTATGCGTGATGCGATGAAGCGCCTTGGCGGTGACCCGAACCGCATCAACCCGCAGATTCCCGTCGACCTCGTAGTGGATCACTCCGTGCAGGTGGACTGCGCTGGCGTGCAGGACGCGGTGGCGCAAAACCAGAGAATTGAGATGCAACGCAACCGCGAGCGCTTCGAGTTCCTCAAGTGGGGCTCGAGGGCGTTCGACAACCTTCTGATTGTCCCGCCCGGCTCCGGCATTGTGCACCAGGTGAACCTCGAGTACCTCGCTCACGTCGTGTTTAACGCGGATGGGATGCTATACCCGGACTCCGTTGTCGGAACCGACTCGCACACGACGATGGTCAATGGTCTGGGCGTCGTGGGCTGGGGTGTTGGTGGCATCGAAGCCGAAGCCGGCATGCTCGGCCAGTCCCTCTCCATGGTTCTGCCGCAGGTCGTTGGCTATAAGTTCACTGGCAAGCTGCAGGAGGGGTGCACGGCAACCGATCTCGTTCTTACTGTCGTGAAGAACCTCCGCAAGCTCGGTGTGGTAGGCAAGTTTGTCGAGTTCTACGGCCCTGGTGTCGACGCGCTCTCAGTCGCTGACCGTGCTACGCTGGCCAACATGGCTCCAGAGTACGGCGCCACTACTGGCTACTTCCCCATCGACAACGAGACGATCGAATACCTCAAGAACACGAACCGCTCTGCCGAGCACGTGGCCCGCATTGAGAGCTACGTCAAGGCTGTCGGGCTCTTCCGCACCGGCAACGAGCAGATCGACTACTCGCAGCACCTGGAGCTTGACCTCTCCACAGTGGTGCCGTGCGTCGCCGGCCCGAAGCGCCCTCAAGACAACGTGCCTCTGACGGATGTGTCGAAGGACTTCAAGGCTTGCATGTCGGCCAAGTCTGGCTTCAAGGGCTTTGGCATCCCGGAAGGGGAGCACAAGAAGAAGGTCAAGTACACCGTCAACGGCCAGGAGGCGACGATGGAGCACGGCAGCGTCGTGATCGCGGCTATCACCTCCTGCACGAACACCTCGAACCCCACCGTGCTCGTCGCGGCGGGTTTGTTGGCACGGAAGGCCCTGGAAAAGGGCTTGAGGGTGCCGCCGGGCATCAAGACATCTCTCTCGCCGGGCTCGCACGTGGTGACCAAGTACCTCGAGAACGCCGGCCTGCAGAAGAGCCTCGAGGCCCTCGGCTTCAACACGACAGGCTACGGCTGCATGACGTGCATCGGCAACTCAGGCGATATCGCGCCGGAGGTGTCCAAGTGCATCACGGACAACAATTTTGTTGCCGCAGCGGTGCTCTCCGGCAACCGCAACTTTGAGTCCCGCATTCACCCGCTAACGGCTGCCAACTACTTGGCATCGCCGCCGCTCGTCGTTGCCTTCGCGCTCGCCGGACGCGCGAATATCGACTTCGCCAAGGAGCCGATCGCGAACGGCGTGTACCTGCGCGACATTTGGCCAAGCAACGAGGAAATTGTGGCGGTGGTGAACAAGTACGTGACGCCGGACCTGTTCAAGGAGGTGTACTCCAACATCACGACCATGAACAAGCAATGGAACGAGCTTCAGGTGGAGAATGGCGAGTTCTACAAGTGGGACCCGAAGTCGTTATACATTCACAGCCCGCCGTACTTTGACGACATGACCCTCGACCCACCCGGTGCGAAGAGCATCGAGAACGCCGCCTGCCTTGCCATCTTCGGCGACTCCATCACGACGGACCACATCTCGCCGGCCGGCAACATAGCCAAGGACTCGCCGGCGGCGAAGTTTCTCATGGAGCGTGGGGTGGAGCGGAAGGACTTCAACACGTACGGCTCGCGCCGCGGAAACGACGAGGTGATGGTGCGTGGCACCTTCGCCAACACGCGTCTCGCCAACCGCCTCGTCGGCGATGGTCAGACGGGCCCGTACACGTTGTACCACCCGACCGGCGAAAAGATGTTCATCTTCGACGCGGCCATGAGTTACAAGGCAGCCGGCGTGCCGACGATCATTCTGGCTGGTAAGGAGTACGGCAGCGGCTCGTCGCGCGATTGGGCTGCCAAGGGGCCGTTCCTGCAGGGTGTGAAGGCCGTCATCGCGGAGAGCTTCGAGCGCATTCACCGATCGAACCTGGTCGGCATGGGCGTCATTCCGCTGCAGTTCAAGGACGGCGAAAATGCCACCTCCCTTGGCCTGACCGGCAAGGAGCACTTCTCGATGAACTTCTCCGGGGAGCTGCGCCCGCTCCAGGACATCGTCGTGAAGTGCGACAACGGCAAGACCTTCACGACGACGCTGCGCATTGATACTGAGGTGGAGGTGAAGTACGTCGAAAACGGTGGAATCCTCAACTATGTGCTGCGCACCAAGATCCAGTAAGACGACGGAGAAAGAGACCGCGTCTGCGCACCTCTCAACATACCCCACCTCTGACGTGTTTGTGGTGCGTTTTCAGGTAGACACTACTCGGACGATGGGCGAAAGCGACGGCGTGTGTGTGTGTGTGTGGAGCGGGGAGGGGCCCTGAAGTGGGGGGAGTGGAGGGCGGCCGATGGCGCTTGTAAAGGAGAAGAGATAGAGAGCTGTATCCATGTGCGTGTGCGGGTGTGGGTGTGACGGCGTCGAAGGGAGCGAGAACAACGTGGAGCGCCAGACTCGAATTTGCGCTGGATCGACACAGCAGGACAGCGCAGGAAAAGGGCTGAACGAGCCAAAGATGTTTTCGTTTTTCTTGTTTTTTTTTTTTTGCAACGAACATGATTGAGTGCGTGTCTATAGGTGCCCCTGCCTGCCTGTTCTCCCCTTCCACAAGACAGCCGTCCGCCCCCCTCCCCCGCGTGTTGTTGTTTTAACTTGTTGATTTGCTTAAGTGCCGTTTTCCGATTTGTTCACCTCGACGAACAACACACGCACGCACGCACACACACAAGAAGAGAGACATGCAGCAGGAGAACAATGTGCGGGTGAATCTTTTGCCCTGTGTGCCTGTGCCAGCCACCACTCCCCTCCCTTCCCTTCCACACACTCTTTTTCTCAAACTTTCGATAAAGAGAAAAGGACATCACAGGGGAACCTTGGCGACGTACGCCATCCCCCCTCCTCGTCTCTGTCGCTGTCTCTGTGTTTGCCCTTGTCTCCTTTCTTCTGTTGTGGCGCAGACGTTCGCTGGTGCTGTCTTTGTTTCTGTATGTGTGTGTGCATGATGGGGCGGCAACATCTTTGTATGGGTATGCCGGGCACAGAAGGATATGCCAGCACTCGCACATGTGCTGGTGCAGAGGGCTCCATTTTCCTTTGCGCTCTTGTCACTTGGGCAGATGAGCGAATCGCGGAGGGGCGCGAGCTGCCATCTGTGGTTGTCAAACCTTACCATTGCAGGCTTTCATGGCTTCCCCCGCTTTTCTTTTCCTGGCCTGACTACGCCGGTGCTCTGCACTTGCTGCGTGAGCAGTAGATATGCACTGCCGAGCACGCGTCTCTCTCTCTCTCTCTCCTGTCTGAGAAAGGAGAGCTGAGGGCGTGCTCAACGGTGTGAGAGTGTGAGCCTGCACAAGCCGTGCACGCTCACATGCGTATACATGCATACACATGCGTACGCGGCAGACAAATGAAGGTCATGCGCAATGCTCATGGGCGGCGCGTCTTCCCTTTTTCCTTTGCGCTGACTTAACTCGTAGGTCTCTTGCTTTTGCTTTCCTTTGCTGTTTTCAGGTATCACTTGTTTTTTTTTTTCTGATGTTGACTAACGCGCTATCCCTCTCTCCCTCTCTCCCTGCCGCGTCTGTCTGTGCGCGTGTGTGCCTGTGGCTCGCATTTTTGTTGCTTCTGTCGACTTGCTTGGCTTCGTTCTTCCTTTTACGTGGCTGCCCTTCATGCTTTGCTTGTCGCTGATGCGGGGCTCGCTCTGCCCTCCACCCCCCCTCCCCCCGAGTCCCTTTTCCGCTTTTTTTCTCCCCCCTCCCACATTGCCGTGCCACTGACTTCAGTGGCTTGCGCACCCCACCACCACCCCGCCCTCCGAAAAACTTACTGATTTCTCTCTTTTTGTGTTATTATCTTTCGCTTTTTTTTTTTCGCTCTTTTGCCTGTATCTGTGGCTCTTGGCACCCCCACCAACCACCCCCAACTCGTCGTGCTTCCCGTGCTGCACTTCGGGCTCAGCTTTGCGCCGCCTTATTCCCGCTTATGGCATTCCCCCCCCCCCTCTCTCTCTCTCGCCCACTCCCTGTCTTCGGCCTGGCTCCCTGCGCGTGCGCGCCACCACTCAAACCACTCTTCCTCACTTCTTCTCGTTTGAATTCTCTTTGGTGTCTCCCTTCGACTCGTCAGTTCCAGGAGTGCGTGCACGCGTGCGTGTATGCATGGGAACGTGAATGGCTGTGTGGTGGTGTCACGCGGGCCACCCGCCCTACCCAACCTGTGGCCACCTGCTTCGCCTGATGCATGGGTCGGTGACACGTGCTTTCTTGTGCATGATTTTTCTTTACGCTGACTGTGTAAGTGACATGTCTCGCTATTACTTCTTCATGCAGCTCGATACGCCGCCGCAGCGCTCACTTGCCTCACCACCCTCACGACCCTCTCCACCACGAGCCCGATGCCTGATCCGCCCTTTCACAAGCACTGGAGTCAGTTGATACAAGCCACTTGCAGTGGCTATCGCGGAGTCGAAGTTTGTCGTGACCGGCACCCGTGCATTACGTGAGAAGAGAAACAACGATGGAGGGCGCGGTGGCCCACCCACAGAGACTTACAAGCAGGCGTGGAAGAGAGAGGAGGTGGGGTGCGAGCACACGCGCATACGTGCGTACATGAGGGGGGGGGAGGCGGGGGAGGAGTTCAGTTTATCGTAAGGCGAGAGGCGGAGAAAAGGGAGCAAGGGCAACGACAACAGCCACAGGCACAGCCGATGTGCCTCTTTGTCGGCACGGCGAGGGGTGACAAGGGAGAGGGAGGGGAGGGGAAGTGTGCTGAGAACACTATGAGCAGCAGCCCTACGAGATGAGCGTTTATGAATGGAGGGGGAGGAGAGGGGTAAGGAAAGGGAGAGAAAGAGGAGAGAGAGGTCGGAAGGTTGAGGAGTGCGTGAGTGCGGGTGGGCGCCATACATACACATATATGTATGCATATATGTACATGCATGTATGAATATCTCTGCTCATCTCTTTCATGCGTGAGCTTCGTTTGTATCGCACTCCCCCGCCCATCCCCCCTCTCTCCCCCTCTCTCCCTCTCTGATGGTGGTGGTGCGTGCGTGTGACTTCAACAACGGTGGAGGTGCTTTATGATGTCTATTAAGGAAGAAAAAAAAACAAATGCACGCCTGGCGCGTGTGCTCGTGACAGTTTCCACTCCCTTCCTCGCTCTCTCTAGCTATCTAAGTCTGTCTGCCTGTCTGTCTGTGTGTGTGTGTCTGTCCCTCTGACTGGGGTAGTTTGTACGATCATCCTAACAGCGCACGCGAACGCTAAAGATGTGCGTCGTTCTCTCCTCCCCGCCTCTCTGGCACATCATATTCCAGACAAAGGCCCCTCCCCCATCCCTCCCTACGTGGTAGGGGTTAGGTGACTGAGACATAAACGACCTTCTTGCTGGTCGGATTCAGCGTGCCCTCCTCCTCGTTCGCTTGCCGAGGCGGACCGCTGCAGCAGCGGCAATACCCCACCCTCACACAGCCCCCTGCTGCCATTTTGGTGGTCCGCGCCGGAGGTGGTGCTGATGCTTTAATGCTGGCAGCGACGGCGAAGAATGGCGACATTCAGCAGCGCATTTCCCTCATGATTAGTTTCGATGCTTGGTTGGCGTCGAGCTTGGCCGCGAGCGCCGCCACGACTTCCTGCTGTGCACACGTCTCCCTTCCGTTACATGCTCACTCCTTTTATTTGCGCATATTCCACCTTCCCTCCCTTTGTGCGCCGAGCACATCGCACCGACCTCGTCATCTCACACGCTAACAGTTCCCACGGACGCGCTTGCGGGGACGCACTTTCTGTCTCCCTCTGTTCTCACAACTGCCGGCGCGAAGGTGTAGCATCGTTCTTGCTTGACCTGTCTTGTAACTGGGTGATGCGTCAGCTCTGTCATCTCCTCGGTTGTCTCTCTCTTCGTGTTGTCTGCGGGAGGCACCCGCAATAAGACTTGAGGTCTTACGCGCAGTAGGAAGATGCCGCCTCTCACGCTCGAACAGGTGCTGGCGCGCTCCATGCGGCTACCCCGCCAGCGTACTCAGCAGCAGGCTTCACGCCTCTACAAGAGACACGAGTCAGCTGAACTTGGCGGCAGTCCCGGATGGGCTCCTTCGACCGCAACGGGAAGCAGCCCGGTGGACTCAGGTGCACCCCGTAGCAGCAGGATCGCTGCGTTGATGGGGGGCCGACACGCTGGAAAGCACGGTGGAGCTGGCTGCAGCGGTGTGTCTGAGACAGTGGCGAACAAGGCGAAGCTGAACTTCTTTGAGCTCATGGAGCGCGAGGATGCGCAGCGACGAGCCAGTCGCTTGAGTATCCACAGCAGCGGCCACCTTGTTCGCAACAGTGCTGACCTCACAACGTACCTAACGACGGCGCAGCGCACCGGTGACTGGGAGGGAGGACTGCGGGCATTTGCCGAGGCTACCGCACTGCCCGCCGTGGCGGCGATGCTGCCGGCATCAGAGGCCACAGCGACGTCCGCTGCCTCCACGGCGGGTACGTCGACCACGTCCACCTCACTGCCGCCCGCACCATCCAGGTCTGGCATCAACCCCAATGAGGTGCAGATCACCGCTGTTCTCGATATGTGTGCCAACGCAGAAAAGTGGGACTTAGTAGAGAAGATCGGCGTCTTCTTTGCGCCTGCCTACCCAGACACCTTCAGTCGCGCGGTGGAACTCCTCGCGCGGCGCATGCCGTCAGACTCTAGCGCTGGAGAGGGCGGATGGCGCTCTGCCTTCGCTTACCTGACCACTCGCTGTCCGTTGCCCGCTGCGGAAATTACGGTGGAGGCGTTCAACGTTTGTCTGCGCGGCTGCGAGGCGGCACTGGACTGGCGAGGGGCGATGGAGGTGGTGCGGGCCATGGGGCCGAACCCGCTGCAAGGCTGGCGTGCCGCCGATGAAGAGGAGGACGAGGCAGGCTGCGCTGAAGCCGCGGCCTCGCTTGGTTGTCCAGTGACCGCATCAGACCCTACCGAGGCGGACACGGTGTCCTCGTCGCCGCCGACTGCATCGGCCTCCCCTGCGCGGTCCATGTCGACGCCGCCGTCTCCGAACGTAGTGAGTTACGCGACGCTCATCGCAACACTAGAGCAGGCCGGAAAAGAGAGCCTTGCCTCGGCGGTGCTGAACCGGCTGCCAGCGGTTGAGAAGGAGGAAATTACGGCCTCGTATGCCGCGCTGATTATGGTGTGGTCGAATCAAATCCTGCACAAGCAGCGGCGACGATTCTGAGTGTGACGACGACGATGCATGTACGATTGAGTGTGGAGAGAGCGAAAGGGGCGTTGATGGTGCTGGTGGTGGTGGTGAGGAGTGCGCTGCTGCGTTCGGAACGCATGTGTGCACTCGTGAGTGCGCTTGCGCGTCTCTCCTCTATGACAATACACGCGGAGGCGCAGCGCATGCACGTTGCTGCTTTGGGGCTGTGCTCGTGAGGAATGCTGAAGCGGTGAGGTAAGAAAACGTGGCGAAAGTAAAAGGAACCCGGACAGAGGCGAATGGAAAGGGTGAGGGGGGCGCCAGAAGTGAGTGCAGCACAGATAGATGCGGTTTGCTTGTCGAGCACCTTTACGCATCCTTAGGCGGCAGCGACACACGCTCGAGCACACACAATCGCGGAAGGAGGCAGTGCAATGGCTTTGCATCGTGCGCAACGCGAGGGCAAAAGCTGAGGTGACAGCTCTGCTGGAGCGCTGCTTTCTGTTCACGGCCACTGACACTCACAAGCGTTTGCTTTGCGTAAGTATGGGGGGGGGGAGGGCGGCATTCACTCGAGGTGCCGCTATTCGCGTCGGGACAGGCGCGCATGCTTCATCTTCGTCCTTGCCCGTGTCCTTTGCCTCCCGCACTCTCTTATCCCGTTCATTCCCATCTTTTTTTTTTTCAGGAATTGTGCGATCTCTGCTAAGTTGCCGTGTCCGCACACGCGTGTTACGCACACGTGTGCCGCGTGCGTTCATGGTCGTCTTTGCCACCTCGCCTCTCTCTTTTCTAAGTGTCAGGCCGACTTTCCTTTTCTCATCGTCAGAGGTGTGCACCACCTCGCTCTTGTCTCACTTCCTTCCGCAAGCCTCTCCTTGCCCCGCCTCTCTGTATCCGCATGTCTGCCGCGGTGACATGGCTGCAGAATAGTCTCGGCATCGACGTGACAGGTGAGTGGGCTCGCCACGTTCATCTCAACGTCGGTGGCACCCTTTACACGACACGCCGGTACACGCTACGGGAACTCAAAGACCATCGCATCTTTGGCCCCATCCTGGATGGCCACGCGCATCGCTGCGAGGATGGCAGTTTCCTGATCGATCGTGACGGCTCCTTGTTCCGCTACATCATTGCCTACCTCCGCGATGGTCGCCTCTCCGTCCCGGACAACTTCGTGGAGTGGGATATGTTGCTTCAGGAGGTGCGCTACTATGAGCTCCCGGCAATGGAGAAAAGCGTCATGGACCGCTTTGAGTTCCAGCAGAGCGTCTTCCGTCGCCAGCTGCCACACGGGGTGTACGTGTGGTGGCCGCCGGCGTCATCGCATATCGAAGAAGGGGCAACAGTCAAGGCAGCTCCGTGTGATTGTCCTGCATCCGCGCCTACTCCACCCACTTCGCTTTTCGCCTTGTCGATCACAGATAGAGCGACAGGGAGGGGCGAAGCACGCGGTGCCACTGAGGACCAGACTCGCGCACTGGAGAAGGAGCATGCCGAGGCGGCCGCTGATGCTGCAACTCGGAGTAGTGCCGGTGTTGCGCCGTCTTCATGCTCATCAGCTTCCTTGCCTATCCGCATTGTGCCGCCGTTGCCTGGGCTGACGGTGGAGGCGGCGTCTGGGCGGTGGGTGGTGTTCCGTGAGACGCAGGTCCTCGAGGACCTCGACCAGCTCGTGACAGTGCTGCTCACGGCCTATGGCTTTTCGATCCAGCACTGGGACGCTGAACGAGGGCGCGTGCTTCTCACGCTGCCTGGGCTCATGTAATGGATGCAATAGAAGGAGCGAAAGGAAACAGGGGCGATCCTGTTCCGTTGACACGAACGCCAACATTGACACCCGCGACAACTCACAGAAAGCTTCACATCTCGACACACGGTGTGCCTTTAATTTCGCCTCCTTGTCTTCCAGTCTCGGGCAGAGCGAGGCGGAGCAAACTGAGAACAGAAAACAGTGCTTGGCATGCAGACACGCGTTGATGTACGCATGGATGTACGCACACGCACGCACACAAACACAGGTAAAACAGGTTGCTTTCTCTTAAGGGGGCTTGATTTAGTCTGTTCCCCCACCTCCTCTGCTCTCACCCTCTCCTGCTTTCCGTCTGCGCACGCACTGATGGCTGTGTGTGTGTGCGTGTGTGTGGCACTGCTTTGTCACCATGCTGAGCCATCATCGTCCTGCTTTTACGATGCTTCTTCCCTTCAAGTGATAGAGTGTACCGCATGAGACGGTAGACGAGACGCCGCAGAGGCACACACGCACGCACGCACGCACACAGCGTGCATACACACACACACACACACACACATACACACAAGAGCGGAAAGGGTAGATGCAGAAAACGCTCTTCGATTTTGTGCGGAAGGGCACGAGCAGCGGCCCGGCTGCCGCCAACGTGTCTGTCGCCGCGGACAGAGAGCGGCAGCGGCAGCGGCAGTGGCTCTCGGTATCGAACGGGGAGGACACCACGCCTCGGACGGACTCACCGCCTAAGAAACACGCCAAGACTCGGCGCGAGGGCGGTTGCAGCCGTGGTAACTCGAGGGAGCGCGAAGGGGAGAGTCTGAAGGGCGCCTCTAGAGATGACGCGATTGACCTCGATGCGAGTGTGTCGGTCGCACTGCTGGAGTCGACATTCCCACCTAGCGAAGACTGCGGTGCCATTGACAAGGCGAAGCACGTCTCCAGCGGCACTGCTGTGCCTGCCGGTGCTTCTGCTGCTGCGGCTGCCGGTGCCTCCTCCGGCACGGCACGCTCCGAGGCGCCGCAGCTGCAGCCCGCTGCCACCAGCAGCCGCTGGCTTGCCGGCCTAATCACGAACCTCGAGTGGAGAGACTTCCTGGCTCCCATTACGGCTGATTCGTGGCGAAGTGGCGCCTTTGCCCGCATCGAGCGCTTTCTCGATGGCGAAAAGGAAAAGGGCAGGGTCATACTGCCCCCCGCCACGGACATCTTCAACGCGTTCAACAGTTGCCCATTTCTCGGCTTGAAGGTGGTCCTGCTCGGTCAGGATCCGTACCACGATCTCCACCAAGCGCATGGGCTCTGCTTCTCCGTCTTGCCCGAAGTGGCGCTTCCGCCGAGCCTGCGTAACATATACAAAGAGCTCACGACGGACATCGCAGGCTTCCAGGCACCAAGGCACGGCTACCTGCAGAGCTGGTCGGAGCAGGGGATGTTGATGCTGAACGCGACTTTGACCGTCGAGGCGCACAAGGCCAACTCGCACAGCAAAACCAGTGGCTGGACCGCCTTCACGGATGCCGTGATCCAGCACCTTTCCCAGCACCATCCCAACCGGCTCGTGTTTCTGCTCTGGGGCGGCTACGCGCAGCAGAAGAAGAAGCTCATAGACGCAAGCCGGCACATTGTCCTGGAGAGCGTGCACCCATCACCGTTGAGCGCGAGCCGCGGCTGGTTTGGGTGCCACTGCTTCTCTGCGTGCAACGCGGCGCTGCAGAGCATGGGCCACCTTCCCATGCATTGGCAGCTGCCATTGAACGCTTCGCTACCCTGACAGCGAATGGGCAAGAGAGACGGAAGGGAGAGCGGCCGCGACACAGAACACGGTATAACATGCGTCAGGTGAGAGCGATGTAAGGACGCGTGCTTGCTGCGTCTGTATGTGTATGCCTCTGTGCTTGTCTACCTTTGCGTTCCAGTCGTAATGCGTGTCTACGCGAAACACTCGCCCACAGGACTGTGCGGCACCCGTGCTCTCTGCCTTCTCGCCCCCCCCCCTCCCCCTCCCCGAAGAAAAAAATGGTTTCGCTACCC
>NC_018245.1:82129-190276 GCF_000227135.1 Leishmania donovani | reverse complement strand
CCCCCTCCCCCTCCCCGAAGAAAAAAATGGTTTCGCTACCCAATCATGCTTGGCTGCGTTTCCGCCCAGCGAAGAGTTTCACGACAGCTTGTGCACACTTCTTGGTGCGGGTAGGGGGGATGGCAGTGGTATAGATGGCAGCTGTTGTACCGATCCTTTCACGTGAACGTGATCGTCTTGCACATCGGACTTACCAACACACACACACACACACATATGCAAAGACCACCCCTTCCCCTCAAAGGGCGGGCTGACTTGTCTTGACGTCACGAATGTCTGTGACGCGTTCTATCCCTTTCCCTTTCTAATTTTTTTGCCTTGGCTGTTGGGTGGGAAGGCGAGGGGTTGCGGTGGTTGTAGTGGGCAGACCGGGACATCGGCGCACTGCATCTGATAGGTGCTCACTTCCCCTTTCTCTCATTCTCTACCGCACCTGCTCGTCCCTTTTTTTTGTTTCTCTCGTTACTCTCGTCTCTCCCTCTTGCTATCTGCCCCTGCCTCTCCATTCTCACTCACGCGCATGCGTGCCTTGACAGTGCGAACACGGGAACGTGAAGGGCCGTATCGTCATTGTCGAGGGTGGCGTACGTCCCACACTGCTTCTCTTACCCCCTCCCTCCTCCCTTCCCCTTTCCCACAGACGCGCAGGCGCGCTCATCCATAGAGGGTGGCATACGCCCCCGCCGAGGCATTAGCTTTCCCTCCCCTTCTCTCGCTCTAGCGGCCCTTGCTAAAGCCGAACGATCACGAGGTCGCATATATGAGCCGCACAACCTCAACCGACTTCGTCACGGAAGCGGGTGGGCGCCCGTTCTCCAGCCCCGGCGCAAGCCCGATGGAAGCCATGCAAAACGCTGAAGACATGGACCTGGACACCCTCCGGCGCTCCGTCCAGGTGCAGAAGCAGCTTGATGTCCCTCCACCGCCCACAGCGCAGCTGCTGCGGGTGCCAGAGGTGATGGATGACTTTGTTCGCAACTTCCTCCACCGTAATGGCATGACGCGCACCCTGCAAGCCTTTGAGAGTGAGTGGTATGGCAAGGCTGGCGGCGGCACCGGCACCGTCAACGTCGCGCCTTCAAATCCAATGGTGCCGGATAACTACCGCGAGACGATGGTGCTGCAAAACCGCATCGAGCTGCTGGAGCGCGAGCTGCGCCAGCACGCGGAGCTAAACACGCGCGTCACACAGCAGTGGACGCAGGCGAAGAAGGACCGTGAGTATCATCGCACAAGCCACCAGCGTGTAGTGCAGGAGAACGCGCGCCTCAGTCGACTGCTGAAGCAGGCAGGCCAACACGCCGAGCTGGTGAACCCGACATTGACGGAGTCACGTATTCGCTGCGAGCAGCTGCTGAAGGCAAAGTCGCTCTTGACGATCGAGCGCGACAAGCTGCGCAGAGAAAAAGAGCAGCTCGAGACGAGGGTGGCGGAGCTGGAAGGACAGCAGCAGCAGGCATCTGAGGGCGCCGCAACGGGACCCAAGCCCCCGGCTTCGACCCAGCGCGCTGGTGCCTGGAAGTCGTCGCACGCGAGCGGCAAGTCGAACGCGGCCGCGCATCGAGGGCTTGCGTCGTCGCCGTCTCCGGCGAGCACAAAGGCTGTCGATGCGGAGGCGGACGGGTTTGTGTGGCCCCCTGATGATCGCCCACACCCTCCAGGGTCGACTGCTGCAAAGTCTTTTTCAGGCAACGCTGTTGAAGGACAGCCGAGCTTCGCGTCCTCTGAGTCCCCGGCTACGGAGTGGGTGGAGCAGTCGTTCTTTCAGGCTCACACGATGGCGGTCACGAGTGTCGCGCTGCACCCCTTCAAGCCGGTCGTGGCGAGTGGCAGCGACGACGGCAGCTGGCGCCTCTCGACGCTGCCCACTGGCGACGCCATTGTGTCTGGCCAGGGGCACAGCAACTGGATCTCGTGCGTTGGCGTGCACCCGCGTGGCACAATGCTCGCCACCGGCTCTGGCGACAAGACGGTCAAACTCTGGGACTTTGCAACTAGCCGCTGCGCCGCCACCCTTAGCGCCCACACCGACGGTGTCTGGGACCTCGAGTTCCAGGACACCGGCGTACTGCTGGCGAGCGCGGCGCTGGACAAGACGGCGCGTGTGTGGGACGTGGAGCGGGGCGTGTGCCGGCAAACACTGCGAGGGCACCAGGATGCGGTGAACACCGTCAGTTGGCTGCCTTGTACGAACCTGCTGCTCACAGGCAGCGCCGATAAGTGCGTTGCCGTCTGGGACGCCCGCCAAGGCACCAAGGTCCAGTCCTTCACTGGCCATCGTGCCGCCGTGTTGTCCGTGGCGGCCGGGCCGGTGGGGAGCTCACTCTTCGCTTCGTGCGACACCCAAGGCGCCGTCACTCTCTGGGATGCCCGTCGCATGGCACAGCTTCTCCGCGTCGAATGCGGACCGCAGCCGGCCAACTGCGTCGTGGTAGACGGCATCGGCCACAACGTCGCGGTCGCCAGCGACGACGGTACCATCAAGATTATCGATGTGGAGGAGGCAGTGGTGACAGAGCTGATGGGCCACGAGGGCCCGGTGCAGAGCGTGACGTTCGACCTCGCGAGCAATCACTTCCTTGTCAGCGGTAGTAGCGACTGCACCATCCGGTACTGGTGCTGAGGGCGCCGAGGCACCGATGGCCGTGGTCGGCCGCGGCATTTTCAAGTCTCACTCGCCATGACTGTCGACGCATGCACGTGCGACTCGAAGCCGTGCTAGACGCGCGAGCTGGAACCACGGGGGCGGGAGGGAGAGAGATGTACAGTAGTGTCGGTGGCGAACGCTTCTTTTTATGTTTTTTTTTTTTTTCGGTGGCCTGCATGTTGTTGGCAGGCGCGCCGTTGTGTGCTCGCAGGCCTGAAGCAAGGTGTAACGATGGAGTGGTTGATGGAGTGGCTCGCGATGGGATGCGCAGAGGGGGAGGGGGCAGGCTTTAGCGGAGGAGGGAGGCGCGTCAAGTGTCAGAGAACATTCTGGAGCGTGAGATAGCGCCGCAAGTGTTTGCGTGCCCTGCTCTGGTAGAGGTTACGCCCTTTCCCTTCTCTCCCTTCCGCGGCCATCCCCGTGTCCCATCCCCGGACGTCGACGCACCGCCCGCTTTCACTCCTTTGTGTGCTGGTGTGTATGTACATTTGCTGAGCTTCTGGCGTGCACAAGGCACACGCAGGAAAACACGATAGAAAAAGCAAAATCGGTGAAGCATCACCATGAGCCACGGCGACGCCCGCAAGCGCGATTTCGGCCATTGCACGTGTACAAGTCTGTTTGCCTCCGTGCGGCTTGCGCGTCTGAAACAAGCGCGCTTGCAACCGGAAACAGGCAAAGGAAGGCACATGCTCATAGGACGCAGATGCAGACACGCGTGTATGCACGCGCGTGTGCCGAGTGTTGGATGGTAGTCATCGACGCTTGCGCTCTTTTTGCCACCAACCACCACCCCCTCCCACTCCCCGCCTTGTCGCTCTCTTTATACGGCGTTGCTCACGATCCGTCATCCGAGAAAACGGGTCCCTCCTCCTCCCCTCCTCTCGCGTCCTCGCTGATCACCTGCGCTATCTTTTTGTGGTTTGTTTTCGTTCGCGGTGCAACGACGTCTTCCACACCGGACGACTCTCTCGATAGCGCTCGTGCGCCCCTCCCCTCCCTTACTCGCGCGGATTAGCGCGTCACGAAAGCCATGTCTATTGTAAAGGTAATGATCACCCACTCGGCGAGCCAGCGAGTGGTGCCGGAGAAGGCGTACGGGCTTGCGCAGACGGTGCAGAGCATTAGGGAAGATATGTACTCGCGTTTTGGCATCCCGGCGGAACAGATTCGGCTAGAGCTGTACGACACGCGCGACTGCAAGGTGGAGGGCAACATGAAGGATGAAAAGCTGCTGGGCTTTTACGGGTGCGAGACAGGTTATCGCATTCACGTCGTCGATCTTCGACCTGCTGCGCAGGTGGATAACTACGATGACGTGTCGAAGGTAGAGAAGTACGAGATGACGGACGAGGAGTGGCTTAAGCGGCCCGACAATCTCCGCGCCTACAAGGAGCGTATGCTGGCCCTGCAGCGGGAGGAGATGGCGAAGGGTGGCATCGAAGTGCCGTCCGGGCCGGACGATGACAGTTACAAGGCGGAGGCGGACAAGATAAAGGTGGGTGACCGTTGCTGTTGCCAACCCGGCGAGCGTCTCGGCACGGTGCGGTACGTCGGACGTGTGGCAGCGCTGAAGCCAGGGTATTGGATCGGCGTCGAGTTTGACGAGCCAGTCGGCAAATCCAACGGCACGGTGAAGGGGGCAACGCTGTTTGAATGCATGCCCCTGTACGGCGGTGTGCTGCGCCCAAATCAGGTAGAAGTGGGTGACTTTCCTCCTCAAGAGTACTGAGTGTGTGTATGGTGGTGGTGGCTCCATCAGTGCTGATCTCCCTCCAATACTGGGCACACACACACACACACACACAAGCGCCTCGTGTTGTCCGTCGCCTTCCTCCTCCCTCAGCTCGTTGGAATGCTAGTGCGCGTTCATCATTTGTGTTGCGCGTGACGCTGATGGTCTGTGCACGTGCGAAGGAAAGCTGGTCTGTGTGTGTGTGTGTGTGCGTCTGTGTCAAACTTTTTTTTTGGTCTCATCGAGCACTCTACTCGGCGTTGAACGGCCGTTGAGCAACGATAGGCATCAACGCAGCAGCCGAGGGGCGCACGTATCGTGAGGGCACCGCTTCATTTTGCGTACTCGACGACACAAAGTGTGCGCGCGGAGAGAGCGCGAGCGCGCAAGAGGAGGGGGAGCAGTCGTTCCAGTGCCTGCGCCGCTGCCTCTTCTGCTCCATCTTTACATATGCTTGCCTCTCCTCTCCCTTCCCTTCCAACCGTCTCGCCTGCTCTCTCTGTGCCCGCCTTTGGTTGTTGTCTTTCGCCACCCTCACTTGCTTGTTGTCTCTCTCACACACACACACACCGCCCCTCCCCCCCCCCAGTCGGATCGACTGAGACCAATCTGTCGACTCGCTCCATGGCCTCCGTGTAACTCCCTCTCTCTTACGATGGCGAAGGGAAAGAGGCGCTCATCCTGCCTGCACGCGATGCTGCCGTACTCGCTTATTTCTTATCTTCATGATAAGTGGTGCTGCCTCCTGTTTTCTGCTAATGTATGTGCGGAGGCGCCTCTCCCGCGCTCTCTCTCAACGTCTTCTTCTCCATCTTCACGTGGTGCGTGAGTGCGCGCGCTTGCCTGTGCGTGTGCCACTGCGAATACGACCAGATGATAAAGGTGTGCTACGGCCGCCACTCATGCTTATCCTTACTGCTGCTGCCTCCAACCCTTCCCCCTCCCAACCATCCGCATGAAGACCCCTCCTTCACCGCGTGCTCATGCCTCACCAAAACGGCAGCGTTTTCTTGGTTTTCGTATTATGCTAAGATAGAGGGCGGGGAAGGGGATCAGAAGTGTAAAGTGCAGCGCCTGCCATACAGCAGCGAAACGAGCGCTGCCGAGTGGCCTGCGCTTTACGTCCCCCGCCTAGTGTTGGAAATCCGTCTCCGTGGACTCTGGTCTTCATGGCTGCCTGCAACAACGCTCCGTCCAACGTTGCGTGCCGCATGACAGCAACCCCTCAAAACGTGAATGTTACTAAGAAGGGGCAGCGGACGAGGGTCGAAAGATGCCGGGGCGTCGTCGCGAGATTTTTCAAGACGTGGTCCGACCTTTCGTGAGGCATCTCACTGCCGATGTGTCGCGCTGCTTAGATTCTTCACTGTCCCTCTCCCCCTCCCCCTTTGGCGCAGTGGCAAGTGAGGTGAGCGCAGCTATCCCTCCGTATGGGAAGCGCCTTTCCCCCTTTCCCTTTCCCTCCCCCCTGCATGAGGCGTGAAACAGCCCAGTGTCAGGTCGGCACTTGATCGACAGGCATGCACGCGCAAACTTGTGCTGTCATCTCTTCTACTCTTCTATCCCCTCTGTTGCTCGCCGCCCTCTCTGCAACCATCATTTCTCCAGCCCCCCCCCCGCCCCAGCAGACGCTTAGGCACCTCTTTCTCACGCCACACGCCCGAGACACCAGGACACACTTGGCGCCGTTCAAAGAGACGAGGCGAACGCACCGCCCCCTCCCCTCCCCCCGAAACATCGCGCCCCATTTTGTTGTCGCGTTCTTCGGTTGTGTGTGGGCTAGCGACACGCGGCCGGATCAGCACTCGGTCGTATTCCTCATTTTTCTCCCTTTCTTCCTTTGTTGTTCTTGCTTCTCCTCACAGCATATCATGGCGTCTTCTCTCTCGACCACAGCGCTGCTAGTGGCGCTCTTCGTCACGATGGTGCCATGGGCGTGCGTGCGCACCGTGTACGCGAGCACGCCACACCACGGGTACGCGAGCTGCGACCCATCGGTGGTGCAGTCGAGCGGCTATATCAACATTCCCGGCGTCAACCAGACACTGAAGCACTACTTCTACTGGCTGTTCGGCCCGCGTAAGTGGCCAAATGATTTCCGCGAGCCGCCGGTGATTATGTGGATGACGGGCGGCCCGGGGTGCAGCTCCAGCATGGCCCTGCTCACGGAGCTCGGCCCCTGTATGATGAACGAGACGTCTGGTGAGCTCTACCACAATACTTACGGGTGGAATGACGAGGCGTACCTGCTGTTCGTGGACCAGCCGACCGGTGTGGGCTACTCGTACGGCGATAAGTCCAACTATGCGCACAATCAGAGCGAGGTTGCGGAGGACATGTACAACTTCCTGCAGCTGTTTGCGCGGCGCTTTACGTCGCCGTCGATCACGGGCGCGAACGACTTCTACATCATTGGTGAGAGCTATGGCGGGCACTATGTTCCTGCCGTGAGCCACCGTATCCTCATGGGCAACGAGCGCAGTGACGGCCTGCACATCAATCTTAAGGGCATCGCCATCGGCAACGGCCTCACGGACCCGTACACGCAGCTCCCCTTCCACGCCCAAACCGCTTACTACTGGTGCAAGGAGAAGCTGGGTGCTCCCTGCATTACCGAGAAGGCGTACGAGGAGATGCTCTCGCTGCTGCCAGCTTGCTTGGAGAAGACGAAGAAGTGCAACGAGGGGCCCGACGACTCGGACGTGTCGTGCAGCGTGGCCACCGCGCTCTGGGCCGAGTACGTGGATCATTACTATGCAACCGGCCGCAACAGCTATGATATCCGCAAGCAGTGCATCGGCGACTTGTGCTACCCGATGCAGAATACGATCGACTTTTACCATAAGCCAACCGTCCGAGCATCGCTGGGTGCCAGCGCTAAGGCGCAGTGGTCCACGTGTAACGGTGAGGTCAGCGCGCTCTTCGAGAGGGACTACATGCGCAACTTTAACTTTACCTTCCCACACATGTTGGATATGGGCATTCGTGTGTTGATCTACGCCGGTGATATGGACTTCATATGTAACTGGCTGGGCAACGAGGCGTGGGTCAAGGCACTGCAGTGGTTTGGTACGGACGGCTTCAATACTGCGCCAAATGTGGAGTTCGCTGTCAGCGGTCGTTGGGCTGGTCAGGAGCGCAGTTACGGAGGCCTCAGTTTTGTGCGCATCTACGATGCTGGTCACATGGTACCGATGGATCAGCCAGAGGTCGCGTTGTTCATGGTGCACCGCTTCCTGCACGACCGGCGTTTGGCATAAGGCGTAATCGTAGTGTGAGCGAGAGCCCTACGTGCGTTTGTGTGTGTGTGTGTACGAGACGGCGAGCTCAGCCCAGGTGAATGAGAAGCTAGTACTTTGCGTCGCGTCGTGCTCACCAGTGGCGCCGGGCAAACGACAGGCCGAATGGGACTGCTCCGCATGCTGAGATGTGCGCGTGTGCGTGTGTGTGTGTGTGATTGCTATATCGATCAGTATTTCTTGCTTTTCTTTTTATGTGGTTTGTAAGATGCGGTGAGACACCCCTCCGCATACAAACGCTTCACCAGCAGAAGCCCACGATGAAGAAGAGGGGAGCGCCAGCGTGTCACAGACCCCCTCCCCTCCCCACACACAGACACACACACATAGACACGCACGCACACACAAGCGTAGAGGGTGACGGCCAGCAAGGAAGGGCAAGAGAAGGCACACGCGCTGCGCCACACGCCCTCTTTCCGCGGCACCTCACTACATTCTGCGGAAGTTTACTTGGCACTGGTGCTCTGGCGGACCTTCTCACCCACTTGTGACTTGCATGGGTCTGAGGAGCTCAGTTTGCAGCGTCGCGAGAGAGTTTGACGGATATTTTGTTCCGCCTGCATCAGAGCTCAGTAGTAGGGGTCGAGTGCACCTCAGCAAGACGCCGCAATCGCTCCTTGCAGGCTGCCTGCGTGCGGAGGAAGGAAAGAATGAGCGCAACAAGAGATGTCCTAGTTGAAACCTTGATGTCGTGCCACCCTCTTAACTCCTTTCTCGTCTACCTTCCACGCCGTCTGCGTCTTTCACATGTATACATAGATGCGAGCGCGCGTATGTACACACAAGCATACATGTATACATATGTACATATCTGATGTTTCCTCATGGGAACGAAATACAAACATAAACATCGTCACACACTATCTCCCACTTCTCTGCTTTCTTGTTTGCCTTTTATGTGCATCTCTCTCTCTCTCGCCTTGCACCCACCGCATCCTTGGAGCTGTCGCGCATACAGCCTCCTCACCCGCGCAACGAAGTAGGGCTGTACGCGTAACGCTTCGTTTCTTCGTCCGCCCTCCCCCCTCCCCCTCCCCCTCGACTGCGTACGGGGTAGGGAGCGGTTGCACGCTGTGGTCGCCGTGAAGTCTTTGTTATCTCCGCCGACAAACGACGCCGCTGCGATGTCGTAGAGACAGACAGAGGCAGAGAGGGAAAGAGACATGTGCCATGCAGCATCGACGTAGCCTGTCGTGCCGCCTACCAGAACTCTTCATCCACCTCTCTCCCTCCACATCGATCCGCCCAGCTCCGCATGTTCTAGACTTTCCCACTGTCCGCATGTATGCGTGAGTATGAGCGCTAGAGACAGATTAGTACACCGCGCGAGGATACATGACGCGGAGAAGAAGCGACACCTCACACAAGCGCAAAGAGATGCCTGACCTTGCATGCGTACGCAGTTGGTGTAGTCGAGGAAGTCGACTCAGGCAACATCGCAAGTGAAACGCGTTCATGGGGGGTGGGCGCCCTTGTGCCAGCGCTTAGAATCAAGAAGAGCACCTATGCCTCACTGCGCGCTCATCATGGCGTGCTGTGCACTTTCTGGGTGTGGCCGGTGCCGTATTTGTTTTCCTTTCTTGATACTGCTACAAGCGATGGTGGATGAACGAGTGAGGAGAGGAGACGCGGAGGACCTCAAGTTTGGTGCTCACTGCAGTTTTGCGGCTAGGACACCGCGGCGACGGCCACCACCCCCCTTACCGGCGCAGAAATGCCGCGGCCAACCACGCCGACGGCGTTGATGTGAAATGGTCGCTCTTGGCGCTCATCTACCTTCTCCTTTTCTTCCTCACTGGCTCTAAACCTTAACTCGATCCGGGAAATGTCTCACACCCGTAGCGTTCGAGTCGTTTTCTACACTCCAGACTACCAACCGCCACCGTTACACTCCTTTATCGTTCGATCATTTACGCTTTTTTTTCCCTTTAGCACGTGCACGTATACCTACCCATCCACACATAAGCAACCGCCTGTGCACGTTCTGCTGGGGCCCAGCCCCCTGCCTGGCTGCTCTCCGCTCTGCCACCCGTATATCTGCTGCCTGTTTCTTCCTCCCTGCTACTTCCGCTCTTTGAGCGACACGGTACCCCCTTTGCTACTCCTCCCCTGAGCAGAAAACGGTGCGATAACAGCACGAGCGACTATGGCCTCGTGCACCGTTGTCGCGTTGTGGCGTTTTATCATCTTCTTTCGACTGCATGACTATGTCCTGTGCCTGATCTGCGGCCTCGTTGCGCTTGGCATGAGCAAGGTGCACCCTCACTGCCGGCCGTTTTCGTGGACTGATCCAAGTATCAACTTTCCGTACGCTGGTGCCGGTACGTTCCCATCATGGACGCTGCCCATCATCTCCATCTTGCCAGTCGTCGTCTACATCCTGGGTGAGGCGGCGCGCCATTTGTGGCTGGGCCGCCGGCGCGGCGCCATCATGGCCCGCGAACCGTGCAATCAGCAAAAATGGCTTACGATGCAAGGTCAGCGTGATGGTGGTGGTGGCGCAGCGCAAAATGCTGGTGAGGGGCAGAGCTGCTGCGACTCCACGTCACCCCTGACATTCCCTTCACAGTCGGTGCAGTCTGCACTGCCTGCGGGCAGACAAGGAGAAATCGAGGTTCTGGTGAACAGTGCGCCGTTGTCCGCTAATGTGGAGACGCGGGAGGCGCAGGTCGGCTCGTCGACGGTGACCACTGCACTTTCGAATTGCCAACCGGGGTCATTGAGAACTCCTCTCGCCAACACCCACGATGAGCACACCGGCAACCGTGAATCCACCTCAGTAGCTGACGCTTCGCCTTCTCGTGCAACAGCCAGTGCGCCCCGCAAGCAGAAGGCGCACACTTACGCTCTTGCACATCCGTGGCAGCGTTTTCTCTTCCACGCACACATTTGGTTTCTGACACAGGCTTTCTCAGTGGCCTTTGCCTTGTTGGTGGTGAATGCGATAAAAGTCTACGCCGGTCGACTGCGGCCCGACTTCCTTTCCCGCCTCCGCAATGAGGGCTACAGTCCCCAGAGCACCGGCATCGACTTGTGCACGGTGCCCAAAGACGGGCGTGTCTCTTTTCCATCCGGGCACAGCAGCATCAGCTTTTCCGCTATCGCTCCGTTTTGCTTTTACGTGCTGCACTCGCTGCAGGCGTTCCGCCGCAGTGGCGTCTCGCTTTGGCGCATCTTCATGGGTCTTCTTCCGCTTACGCTCCCTATCGTCGTGGCGGTCTCACGAACTCGTGATAACCGTCACTACTTCGACGACATTCTCGCCGGCAGCGCGATCGGGATCGTCAGCGCCGTGATAGCTGTGAGTGCTATAATGGTCGCGGATGCCCGCACGGGACACCTGGTGCCTCGGATTTTGTACCGTCCGTGCTCCAGCGCACGTATGCACACTCGTGGGTAGCAGGGACAAGACCGATGATGCCGTATACCAAACTTTCGTGCTTATATATTTACTGTTCCTATTTTTGTACCAATTCGCACAGGTGTGCCTGCGTGAGCAACAAACCAGTGAAATAGAGCCGGCGAGCCATCGCAGTGATGCGAATCCGCCCGAGGGGGGGGGCACGGCGTTAGATGGCCGCGGGGCCAACCCAGGCGGCTTTTTCTTTCCTTTGCGGTGAAGTCGCGCCATACTCCGTCACACTTCACTACCGCGTCGCCGATGGGCTGCAGAGAGAGCGTGTGTGTGCGTGTGTGTGTCTGGAGAAGCGCTCTCACCCTCCGCATCGTTGCCTCTTCATGAAAGCCAAAGGGTCGAAAAGGCGTAGGGTGTGAGGCTCACATGTCCATGCACTGCATGAAGCCCGGATGCTGCACGCATTGGTGCTTGGTCTCTCCCCCACGCGTACTTGCGCGCATCTCTATGTTTTTGTTTTCTGAGAGGCCCCCTTCGCACGCGAGCAGCTGCTGCACACACAACCGACCCTGTCTTGCGTCGCATTTCTGTCACGCGTGGGGGTTATCTGCGAACCTTATATCGGTTTCAGACTCCTCTGGCTGCTCTTCCGCACGCACGAGCGCACTTGTACGCTGCACACGCATCGAGACGCGTGCGTGCGCCACGCACTTTACCTCCTTGTCCTTCACTCCTTGCGAGCAAGCGGTGACGCTTGCCATCGCCAACTGAGTAGCGGAGCTGCATTTCTCAACCTGAAGGCGTCCATGGGCACAGCGACACCAGCCACAACCACTGAAACCATGATGATCCTCAAGCGCCCCCCGCATCATTTCTACCTGTGGCGGGTGCCCGACTACCTCGCGATCGTCATCATCGCTGTTGTGGCCGCTGTGGTAGGAACCAAGGCCCAACCCCATTGCCGCGACGTCGACTGGAGTGACCCCGCCATTGGCCACCCCTTCGCGACGAAGGAGGTGTTCCCGACGTATTCCTTGGTGATCGCCTCCTTTGTTGTGATGATCTACTTCGCTGGTGAGCTGCTCACACGCTGGAGCCGCCCTGCTGGGAAGCTGAACATGTGGCTCCATGTCAATGGCTGGGTGCTGACGCAGACGTGGAGCATTACGCTGACCTTTGCGGTGGTGAGCCTCTCAAAACTGTATGCTGGCCGCCTGCGTCCCGACTTCCTTTCCCGGCTCGCGAGCGAGGGCATTACAGAGACCAGCTGGGCGACGATGACGCACGACTCCCAGTGCCGCGCCGCGCGCGAGGGCCGCCTTTCCTTTCCCTCTGGCCACAGCAGCACGGCCTTCTCGGGGTACGTTCCACCGTGCATGTATCTCATGGGTCTCTTCCGCACTCTCAGGGGGGGCCGACTTTGGCTTGTCACGCTCTTGCTGCTTCCGTTGATCTTGCCCATCACCATCGCCATCTCCCGAACGACCGACTACCGCCACAATTTCGACGACATCCTCGCCGGTTCCATCTGTGGCTCGGCGCTCGGCGTGCTGTCTGTGGTGATCAGCTTCCGGCCATCGATGCGCGGCGAGTGGACGCTTTACGATCACCCGGACGACAACGTGGAGACTCAGGCTCTGCTGATGCGCCCGGTCACGGAAGGCGGCGAGGCGGTGAACGAGAGTGAATCGATGGCGGCAGGCTACGACTCTCCCTCCCCCCCTTTGCGTGCACACTCTTCTCTCTGTTGTGATCGGCGCGAGCTGACAGGCATTGCAGCGCCATCGCCGCGAAACAAGCATGCCTCCGGCGCTAGTGCTTTATCGGACGATGAGGCGCACTCTTGCCGCAGCTTCGCATCTGGCGTTCAGCCGTCGGAGGTGAACGTGCCACCGCTGACGAGCGCGCACAGTTAGTTCGGCGAACAGGATTTCGGGTTCAGCCGTGAGAGGCTTTCCACCGCTGCCGCCAACGAGTTGCCTCCGCTGAACAATCGCCCCAGTCCCTCGCGGCGCCGCAAATCGGCGGGAGAAAACCCCGTCGTGGTGCCCGTGTCGCCCAACGGCACGGATTATGGCAAAAGACTCGAGAGGAAGCAGTAGGCGTTGCTCCGCTCCTTCCTTCGGTGTCGGCGTGAAGGGCACAAGCGTAGTTCCTGCGGGAAAGGAATGATACACACACCCAAGCACTCGCCAACAGAAACCGCCGATCTTGCACGCACTCACGGTCGTTTTCGCGTGTTCTCTGTATCCCCCTCCCCTAAAGCTGTGCCGTGCCTTATGTTCGCCGGGCACGGAAACAATCCCCTTCCATCTCTCCCCCCTTTTCCACGCGCGCTTCGTTTAGCTTCTCCGCCTCTTTTCGCTCTCCCTCTCTCCATTGATGTTTCTCACCTCGTTACATCATTGAGATGTGTTGCTTCCTTCCGCCACCACCCTCCGCCCGCCTCCGACGACATATGTGCTGTCTGAGCGTTTTTCTTGACGCGCTCACTTCTTCGTGCTCCCAAACGCCCTTCACGTGCGTATGCCATGTCCGTGACTGCTTCTGACGACACGCTGCGCTAGTCTCCATCGAGCTCTCCAAGCGAAAACGGACGACACGAAAAGCAACAGGAGGAAGAGTCACCGTTCAGCACGACGGGACGGACGGCATGCTTTCCTGGGAATGCACTTGTGCGCGTGCGTTGCGTGTTGTGTGGCCGGGCCGGGGGAGGGGAGGCGCCCCGCCCAACCCCAGAGATCGCCTCCCCCCTCTCCCCGGCGTCACCAAAGGCTGCACTCACTACGGGCACCTCTACTTTCCCTTCTTTTTTTTTTGTATTTGCTTCGCGGCCTTGCTTTTTTTTTTTTGTGGGTTTCGCTAGTTCGTTGCCTATCCGCTTGTCTCTCGATCTCCTCCGTCCACCCTTTACCCTTGTGTGTAAGCATATCGCTCTGGACCGTTTTCGCGCTGGCCTATTCCTTCTCGTGGACGAGGAGGGGTGGCGAAAGGGACCGATACCCCCCATGCTCCTGTGGCGCTGCCTTCGTCTGCGGTTAGGTGACTCTGTCTCTCTCTCACTCTGACTCCTCCCACTCTGTTGTGGTCATTATAATCATGTCTTTCCCTGATTTCTGTTCATGTGAGCCGGGCCTGTCGACGTCCTATAGACCCGTGTAACTATATAGGCCTGCCTCTCGGAGCGCCGATGTTGCTTGTATACATACTGCACTCGTGCGCTCTCCTTCAGTTTCGTTTTCTCTCTCCACACTCTGCGTCGGTCTCCGCCCGTTCCTTCGTTACCGTGTCTCCTCTCGTGCGCATTAATGCACGTGAGCGTGTCTGTGTCTCTTCATCTGTGCGACGCTGGCGTTTGTGTGTTGATGCTTCGCCCGCGCTTTCCCCTTTTCTGATATAAACTGTTTTGTCTTCAGGAGAACCGCGCGGGGGACACTAACAGCAGCACACGTGTTGCACGTGCATGCGCGAAGAGGGACCTTTACGTGCGGCATTACACAGCGGAAGAACACAGCACAGAAACCCTTCCCCCAAAAAAAACGAAAAGAAGGGCACTTACTCCCTGCGAACATTTTAGGACTTCGTCAGCTGCCTCCGTCATGATGGTCACTGACGGATCGCCACTGAAATCTTGCTTCCGTACATCTCATGTGTGTACTGCCCATCCTACTCTCTGCCCTCTCTCGTCCGCGGTGTTTGGCAGTCAGCTGTATAGTCCGCTGTTCTCTCGGCTTGCTGCTTCCCTACTGCGAGCCCCTGGACCGTTGACGGACCTTCTGGATATGCGGGAGGGAAGAGAGCCTGGACACCGAGAATGACAACCAGGGTTTCTTGAGCCCCTCCAACCATTTGCCCACTTTCCTTAACTCCTTCTGCCTCTCGCTTTCACTGGCCCATTAGTGCCCCAACACAGCACCAGTGCTCCCTGGGCCCTTGCGCTTCTCTATCCACAACTGTCGCGCTGCTCTGCATCAAGAGGCCGTATCCACGAGGCGCATGCCGGCAGCCGCCCTTCTTTTCCTACATGTAGGTGGTCAGACGCGGTGAGGTGTGCACTGCCTCCCCCCTTTATCTGCTTTACGCTCTCGCCTCCTCTAAGGTTGGCTTCTCTCTATCTCAGTGTGTGTGTGTGTGCGTGTGCGTGTGTTTTTCATGTGTAATACCTAGATTTTCCAGCTCAGCTCATGGCGGGGATGATTGTAGTGGGTGCAGCAGGTTTGCTTGTTCCCTATGCTGCTGTGTGCCGTGGGTTGCCTGCGTTGTGTGTGTGTGCGCGCGCGGTGGCGCCTCCGTGCTGTGTGCGTGTTTTCCGGATGACGAGAGGAGAAGCAGCCGTGCGGCGTGCCACCGCTGGTGCTGCTGCTGCTGTGGCTGCGTGGAGTGCTATGATGAAAAACGTTTCCTTAACGACGAGCGGACCGACACGCACCCATGCGGACAGTTCGAATGTGTACAAATGTTGAGCCTCCCGCCTCCCGCGCCCGTGTCATCGCCGCTGCACCGTGCGCCTGCATGCGTGCGCGTGTGCGTGTGTGTGTACTTGTGTGTGGCTGCCTGCCGTGAGCGGATGTGAGCGTATTTGGATGCAGCTGCCACAGGTGCAGGCTAGACAAAGAACAGGAGGTGCCGCACGGATGTGGATGTGAGAGAGGGATTGGCTGCGCTTTCACGAGACTTAGCCTTTGTGGGAGCACTCGAGTATGGGCGCCTGCTCTGCCGTTTCTGCTGTGCATGCTGTTGGCTTTACGGCGCTCACAGATTCGGTAGAGAGGCATCGGCACAGTGAGTGGGACAATCAAAGGTGGTGGCGCTGCACAGTTTCGCTTCGGCGGCCCTTGCATGCGCACTCTCGTGTTCCCGTTGAGTTGCCGTCTTACTTCCTGCAACGTTTGTGACGATTGTTTTTTGATCGACTCTGCTCAAGAAAGCCTCTGAGGAAGGGGTGTGGACATCTCCGCGCGTGGCGCCTCAAAGGCCTGTGCACCCGCACACTGTTTATGTGGGAAAGCCGATGCACCACCCCCGCTCTTTCCCTACCAGTGCCGAACCACTCTTGGTGTCGATAGGGCCAAGTACCTACAACACAGTGGGGCGGCGGCCAATGCGATGTATCGCTGCTGGTGTCGGCGGTGAGGTCGTGGAGGGCGTTGCGTCGCGGCAACCCCTGTGACAGAGAACACGCTAGCGCCCACCATGTGGTAGGTGAACTGCCAGCGCCACTCGAGCGTACTGCCGCCTTCTCCGCGTTTTGATTTGTTTCATGCATGCTTCGCGTTTTCTCTCCAGCGTGCATTCGCGCGAGCGGGGACTCCTCGTGCACAACCACATGGACATTGACAGCTCACTTTAGCCTCTCGCTCTGTTTCTCTTTTCAGGGGGTTTGCTTGTGCGAGAAATCGCCGCCATCGAAGACCGATCTGTGCGGCGCAGAGCACGCAGCAGCTGTCAGTGGTGGCTTTCTCTGTTTTTTTCTTCGGCAGAGCACTAACTCTGCACTGTGCCCTTCCTCCCTACCGCACGGGTAGGCGAGAATATTCTCCGAAAAGGGGTGTGAGAGCGAGCGGCGAAGGGGACGTCGATGCAGATGCAGCGCTCGATGTATGCCCGTATGTGCCATACGGCCTCCGTGAACATCTCGGCGTCGTTGTCGTCCCCTCCCTGCGCTTCAGCGTCGGCACTCTTCGTGACAGCGCGCCATTTTGTCCAGGGTGGGCCGCCGGTGCCCAAGAAAGATATCGACAAGAAGCGCAAGCGCTACCTGATCAGCCCGCACACAGAGGAGATGGAGGCCAAGTACCAAAGTCGCCAACGCGAGTTGCACGAGTACTTTGCGACGCATGAGCCAAACTGCCCGGAGCCGCTGCCAGAAAACAGCTTCGTCAAGGGACAGTTTGGTATGCGGAGGCGTTACTACGTTGACCACCGTGGAAAGATTGACCCGCACGCGCTTGGAAACGCCGTGGACGAGGGCACGAATGCCATGCGCAAGTGAGCCACGTGCCAGCTGTTTTGCTGCTGGTTCTCTTGACCTTCTTTGTCCTGCTTTTATGCATACCTGTGCGTGCGTGTATCCTTTTCAGTTTTGGTTTTCCCCGTGTATTTGGCGGCGTCTCTCTGTCTCTGCTGTTGAGGTGCTAGCCGCTTTATTCTCGTAGGCGTGGCGTTTCTCTTGCAGATGCACAACTTCGGAACGCACTTCCGCTCGTGCGAAAAGGAGAGGCTGAAGCTCTCACCCTTTCCTTCTTCCATGGGATAAACAGTGCCTCTCTTGCACAGCAGCAGCAACGCGCGCTCTAAGCAATCGTTCGAGGCAGAGGTGCAAGGAGTTTTCGATGTGACTATGCGTCGCTTCTCTCGCCCCACGTCTTCTCTTTCCGGATTCCACCTCAATGGAGGGACTATCCCGGTGCTTGCGTCGCAATGACCTATGCTGAGGCGAGCCGGTGGCCAGGCTCTGCCCTTCTACCTCCCTTCTTCGGCACGCAGCTTCAAACACGTGCTTAGCAGGCTTGCTTGAGCTTCGGACTCACCATCACCGTCTCCGCATCCTTTTCGTTCGCCCTTTCCACCTCTCTCTGTACTGACTCCGTTGGCCGTGTGCGTGTTTCCTTGCGCACATACGCTGCGTCACTCACAACGAACACAACCAGTGCAGCCGTACTGCACTATCTTTTTCTCTGCTTGAGCGGGCATTTCTGCTCACCAAAGGACACGGAAAGAGGTGGGTGGCGAGGGAGACGGGACAGTTGGCGTCCATACAACGCGGTTGGCCTTCTCGTTTCCACCACGTGTTGCGAGAGCGTGTGCGCTTTAGGTAGCTCCGCCGGCTGCGTCTACATCTCCTCTGACGGTCTCCCTCTCTTACCCCATTCTCTCTCTCTTTTTGTAGTAGCAGTAGCTTCACTTAGACTTTCCACTCTCTCCTTAGTCGTAGTTGTAGTTATAGTTGTGCCACTCCGCTGTACTCCTGCGCCTCCACGCGACATCCTCGCGCCTCCCTTGTTCTGCCGTTTTATCCGTCGTTTCTGTTGTGCACCCGGTTTCAGGCGCAGTCGTCGCTGTGCAGAGAGGTCACCCACACCTATACACACACTTGGGTGGATGCACGTACGTGCATACTAGGCCTTCTCTGACTTATTTCTTGCTTCACTGCTCTTCTCGTTTTTGCGCGCGTCTGCTGCTCGCTCCTTGCTGCAGAACGGAGCGAAGCCCAAGTTGTAGGCGGCACTTCTCTTTGTTCTGTTCTACTTTTTCGTCGTCATTGCATCTCCTGCCAGGGCGTGCGTGTGCGTGCGTGTGCGTGTGTGGCGGAGTTGGGGACTTTTTATTGTGCACATCCCTTTCTCTTCCTCTGCATTGGTCCGCTCTCTCTCACTCTCGCTCTGCACCGCCACCCTTTGATAAGCCGTGGCGCCGATACCGTCCAGCATTCGTTGAAACAAGCGAAAATGCTACGTCGCTGCCTTCTCCTGCGTAGCGGCCATGGCGACCTGTTCCCCACGAGCAAGGCGGCTGCTCACCTCACCCCCGCTTGGGTCGTGAACCGCGAGGTCCCGCACGCCCCTGGCAAGGGGCGTTGCTACGCTGACTTTACAACGCCTGAGCACCATAGCAAGTTTCAGATGATCGTCCCCGAAACACATGAGGTGAAGGTGATCTCCACCCATAACCCATCCTCTGCGGAAGTGCACCACTGCACGACGAAGCGGCCCTCCGCCGCCTCTGTGGCGGCCACCGTCGCCGGGGTGAAGAGCGCCCTCGATACGCATCACCCCAAGACGAACGACACTCCAATGGCGCGGGCGAACATCGCGGCGAAGCTTGCCGCTGAGCAGCGCGCCAAGACGCGTGACTTCATGGCGCACAAGCGCGGTCTGATGAAGCGTAACCACAAGTACATCCCGACAGTGGATTATCCTTCTTCGCAGTTTTACATCGAGGACCGGGCAAACAAGCTGCGCAAGATCGAGAACGGCAACCCGAACGGGTACGTGCAGGAGCACATGCCGTGGGAGACACCGTCACCCTCGCCGGCGCCTCCACAGAAGTAAAGACAAGCGGATAGCCGACGCCGCAGAGCTCGGGCTGATGGTGGTGGTGGTGAGGGCCGGGATGTGAGAAACCGCAGGAGGAAGCGCAGCAGCAGAAACGAAGGAAAAGAGTAGGCTCTTCTCCACATTCTCTCTTGCTTGGCTGACGTGTGTCTGTCGGTTTCAGATGAGGAGGAGTGAGGGCGCTGTGGCGACTCCCCGTGTGCGTGTGTGCGGTGCTCGTGCTTCGCTGGCGTGTCCTCTTGCTCGCTCCGATCTTTCTTGTTTTTTTTTTTCTCGTGTTCAGCCACGCCAGCGCGGACGCGCAAACCGTCTGGTGCATGAGGGTGGCGGACTGCCGATCAAGTAGGTGCGCGTTACCGCGAAACAACAGTCGTGTCCGCGGGACCGAGCAGACGCTCAGAGCTTTCGCCAGCGCAAGCCTCACAGAGATACAGATGAGGGGGAGAGTGCTCACGAGCGATGCTCGAGCGAGACCTCATAGACGGCACTGACAAGGATCACGCGGACCACAGCTGTGGTGCTGCCTCGTTAATGTATCCCTCTTTGTTTGTCTACGGCTGCTTCTCACCACACGCGAGGGGTGGGGCCTATGGCGTGCCAGAGTGGTGTCGAGTTGAGTTGACCTCACCGTTGTATGGCAGCAGATGGACACTCCGGGGGGGAGGGCGAAGATGCTTTCCTCTGTGCGTCCCCCGCACGGCCCTCCCTTGCGGAGAAGTTGAGCTGTTGGCTCCGCGCTGAATGATCTTCTCCCTCTCCTCTTTCCTCTTCTCTGCTTGTATCTTCATTTGTGTCTTTCTCACTTGACCGTCTTCCACCTTCGACCTTCGACTTTGTGGGAGGTCCTTCGAATGCCGGGGTACAAGATCAAGCACTGGGAGCGCGGCGCTTCAACGAAGTGTCGTTATTGAGGTGGGATACTGACCATTAATACAGCTGGCATCTGTCTGAAGTAACCCTTTTCCCCCCAACACACACACACACACACACACAGATACCCACGCACACACTTGCCGACAGAAAGACTTTCTCTCCGTCGTTCTCACAGTGTCGATATCTCGATCTGCCTCTCTCGGAGCATCACGTCTTTGCATTGGCGCTACAGAAGACCACGGGAAGATAGTAACGAATTTCGTGGTCTGTGTGTGTCTTCGCGGTTTTCGCATCCGCGGAGCCGTTCTAGTTTGCCGGGGGTCTGTGCTCGTATTGTTTTCATCTCTGGGTAGGGAGGGGGGAGGGGGTAAGGGGCACTTATTATTATGTTATTATTGTTTTTTTATTGTCGCTGGGATCTCAGGAGGCGTTTGCTCTACTTAATCCTACTACTCCCACACCACCACCACCACTGACTCTATTCATTGGGTGTGGCTTGTTTTTTTTTTGCCTCACCTTTCATATAAATATATATATATATATACAACTATATATATTTATAAAGTTGTTCGACACACTTGCGCAGCTCTTGGCTGGTGTGTCTCCTCGCTTTCTTCACGTTCTGCGCGGCCCATCCGTGATGCGTTACGTTTCCGGACTCGTGTTTTCCATTCTCGTGTCTCCTCCACCTTCTCATTCGATTGCGATTTTTCGTTTACCGTAGGGCTCTTTTCCTTGTTGTGTGTGTGCCTCCCCCCTCCTGTCGCCTTCTCATCTTCTTGTGGCTCTTGCGGACTTCGCTTTTCTTGACGTTAACGAGTTTCTGCTCGACTTGAGCGTGCCTGTCTGTCTGTCTCTCCCTCTGTGCATCGCTCATGCGTGTTCATGTGCGTGCGCTACTCTTTCTTCGTCCTCGCTATGCTTTCTGACCCGATTTGCTCTCTTGGTTTTCTTCTCTCTCTGTTGACGTTGTCTTTGTGTGTAACAAAAGCGCGGGGAAAGGGTGACAGGGAGTCGAAACAGCAGCAACAGCAGCAGCAGCGGCAGAGGCAGCGGCAGCAGCAGGCTCCACGTATTTCGCGTCGTGCGTTTGCTTGTGTGCCTGTGGGTGGCTTGATTAGCGGTCAGGCAGCACTGCCTGCTCCGCCTTCCTCTCTTCCTATCCTTTCGGCTCCTCCCCCTTCCTCTCCAGTGTCGATTTGTTTATGCATTGCTGCGTGCCGGCATCATCTGCTCTCGCACTCTCACTCTCTGCTGTCGTTGACTTCTGTCGTACACCTCCATTTTTATTTTTGTTTGGTTCTATCTCGTCTCCCTCTCTTACGTGTATCGCTTGCTACGTGACGCTGATTCTTTTCGGGTTTCTCTTTGCCTCGTTGTGCCCACTCCCTCCCTCCCCTTCCTCACCCCCTCACCCCCTTCGTCACGCTCTCTCCCATCTGATTATTATTATTACTCGTCTCAGCTGTGCGTGAGCAGGTGCCTGTTTCGCTCTCTCTATATCTGTGTGTGTCTGCGTGCTGTATCGAGGTGCGCATCCGAGCCGCCCTTATACACCGTTTCGTCGAAGTCGACGAGGAGGGGCGCCTCCCCCTTTTCTTTGTTTTCCAGCGTGTGTCTGCCTCTTCTTCACACAAGGTCCTCCCTCTGCCACCCACGTTGTTGTTGGTAACACGATCACGCTTCGGCTCACACAGCCGTCGAGCTAGGTTAGCGGTGACGACGACACGGCAAGTTACCATCTCTCATCGCAACACTATCTCCGAAGCTCTCTGTGTGACCCTAGCAACGGATTCACCGAAAAGACAGGCCGTGCACCGGTCGCACACGTGACACGCTCCTTTTCACCCCATCGCATAGCAGAGAGAGAGCTTCATTGGCTAGCGGCGAAGAATGGCGCTCATCGTCCATATGTTCTCGATGGCGATGGTCAGCCTCATCGTGCTCGTGGTGCAAAACAGCCTGCTCGTTGTTATGACCCGCTTATCACGCAAGAGGGTTGATGCGGCGCACAACTACCACACCTCCACCTTAGTCATGAACCAGGAGATTGCCAAGATGATCATGTGCCTCGTTCTCTACGGGCTGGATGACGTGTATAGGCAGTACCGGCACGATGCCGCCTCGAGCAACCGCGCCACCAACGCCGTGCATAAGATGGTAGGGCTAGAGATCGATGTACTGCTACTCAGGGACGACAGCGCCAACGACGTGGAGCGCGATGCGTGCCAGACAGGGGGTAAGGAGGCCCCGCCGCTTGCGGATGAAGAGCCATTGGAGGTGCACATCCCTTGCTCCTCAGCATCGCCTCCGCAAACTACGGCGGTCGGCCACGCCTCTGGGGAAGGCGGCCGCCACGTGGCGGACGAGCTCGGCTCGGACCACGACGCACCGGGTGTACCACAGGTGACGAGCACATACTGCAGTAGCAAAACTCTCGGCATCACAGCGCTGTTTGCCAGGCAGCTGCGACAATCACCTTGTTTGACGACCTCGGCTCGACCGAGCAGCGCGCCGGCTAACGCGAACACGCGAGCTGCTGGGCATGGTGAATGGAGCTGCAGCGTCGATGTCCCCGAGACGATGCGCAAGTACGGTTTCGTCTTTACGTACAGACGGATGAAGGCCCTCTTCTCCCTCTACTGCTGCATGCTGTCCGCTTCCGTATACAAGCGCGACACGCTGAAGCTGTTTGTGCCAGCCTTCCTGTTTAATATCCAGAACTTCCTGATCTTCATAGGGCTGTCGAACCTCGACGCCGTCACCTTCCAAGTCTGGTCGCAGACAAAACTGCTCTCCACTGCCGTCTTCTCCGTCTGGCTGTTGGGCCGCAAACTTTCACCGATGCAGTGGCTGTCGCTTGTCGCGCTCACTGCTGGAGTGCTTGGCGCGCAGCTCGGGGCACCGAGGGCTGGCACAGAAATGCTCCCTACAGCTGCCCCACACTTGCTGCACGGCACGACTACGGTCCCTGGCCTCGACAGGGCTGGTGAGCTGCGCGCTGGCGACGACGACGACGAGCCTCAGGGGAACGCGCTGATCGGGATTGCAGCGTGTGTGCTGTCTGGCCTGTCGTCCAGCTACGCCAGCGTGTACTTTGAGAAAGTTGTCAAGACGACGAGCCCTACCTTGTCGATTCGCAACATCCAGCTCTCGCTCTTCGGCATCCCGATCGCGTTTGTTTCCATGTTGATCCTCGACGTCTTCCCGAACTGGTACGCAAGTGTGCAGTGCGGACAGCGCGTGCACTGGAACATCTTCTCCGCACCGGCCGCGGGTACGAGGGTGCTCGGCGCAACGCAGGCATTCTGCCCCGCGCGACCGTTTTTCTTTTGGCAGCGCTACGATCATATTCTAACGTGGGCTCTGGTTTTCATTCACGCGTTCGGCGGTCTGCTGGTCGCCATGGTGGTGAAGTACGCTGACAACATTTTGAAGGGGTTTGCCACCGGCGTCGCCGTGATCGTTAGCGGGATGATGTCTTCTGCCATTGACGGGTACGAGCCCAGCTTGGCCTTTGTGCTCGGCGCAGTGCTCGTGATTGGCTCGAGTATCGCCTTTCACAAGTTCGAGCCGAAGCGATAAGGTGCTGGGGCCGGATGTGAAGGGCAGGCAGAGGAAGGGCGAGAGACAGAGGAAACGGAGGGGCGAGGACGGATCACACGCTTGCGTTTTGTTTTAAGCATACGTGTATGGTATGCATGTGGGGATATATATATATATATATGTGTGTGTTTGTTCTCAGCCATCTTCTTTGCTCTTGTCTCACACTCACTTTCATCCGAAACCACGCGCGTGTCCTCCTCAGCCTTTCTCCTCCCCTATTCACATTTGCCTCTGTTAGTGATCGATCATCTGTGCGTACGTTGGGTGCACCCTCGGCACTCCACCGGTGCGCGCGCGTGCGGATGGTGGGTGCTTTTGGCGGCTCTCCTCTTTTGCGTTCGCGGTAGGCGAGGTCAAGGTGTGGTTGGGGGGCAATGCACCGCATACTTGGACCTCTTCCGACGGAGACTGTCCTAAAGGAGCGATGGTGGTCGTGCTGGTGGCTCTGGTAGACGGGCTGCATAAAGAAAAGAAGAAACGAGAACCCCCCTCCCCACATAACCGCACACGAAGATAACGGGGAGGATGTAGGCGAGGGATACTGTCGCGGTGCTTCGACCTGCCTCTGTTTAGGGAAGCCTCTCCATTGCTCTCCTCCGCACTTGCCGTTCCTTTTTCTGTGTTGGGCTTTTGTTTTCTGTTTCGACGTCTCCTCGTCGCTCCTTCTCGCACCCTAGGCCCTCATCCGCTTGCGTTGGGGTGAATAAATTTCCTTTTCACTGCAGCTGCCCCCCTTCTCACGCTCACGGAAACACTCCTCTTTCTGCATTGCGGCGCCCCGTTCTCTACTTCGTCGTCTTTCCTCTCGGCCACTATGTTTTTTTTTTTGTCTTTGTCTCTTGCTCGTTTCTGTGCTCTCATGATGCCGGTTATCTCACAGTGATGTCAGTGACTAGTGCCCTACGCTCTGTGTGGGGAAGCCAAGAACCTGCAGCAACGCCCTTGCGTACGGCTGCGGGATCTTGGTATCAGCGGACAGGTCTGAGCTGGCGCTGTGCTGGAGAGCCTTGTGCTCGTGATAGCGCTTGGACTAGCTCACTACGAATCGTGTCGGCGGTTCGACAGTTACACGCCGCCACTCGATGTTGTCGTGACTGTGCTGCGCTGCGGTGTTGTTGAACGTAATCCTAGACCCATCCTGCGCTGTATGCCGTGGGGTTATCGTGGGCTGAACGACGCCGGACGGTGCTCGTTGGCCCGGCCCTTTGGCGTGGCTCGAGTGCAACAGAGGTCGTGTGAACCCTTAGTTGTGTGCATGCGTACACATGCCGACGTGCTTGTCGTAGAATGGCACGCTTTTCTTCAACCATACCCATTTGTTGCCGTGCAGCGTATCGTCAACCCCACTAGACACCCCTCTGCCCCGTCACAGGCCTCCACCACCGCGTGTGGGGCGAAGCAGCGCTTCACACGCGCGCTACAAAAATGCCAGCACAGTCATTTCAGAACGGCCTGCGCCTCAAACTCCGCCCACCACCCCGCGCTGCGCAGGTCACCTCACAGCCGCTTCCCTCACCAGTGGGCCGTGTGAGGGCCCGGGGCGAGACAGTCGTTCAAGTGCCGTGGGCACCCTGCCCATCACGTGGATGGGCACAGACCTGTTCACAGTCGCAGGTCGCCCCGACGCCACGCCGTCCAGGGCACGGCCGCCCACATCAGCAGGGATGCATCGCACTCGCCTCCCCCCCTACGTCGTAGGCACCTGACCCGGTCATCACCTCAAGTGGTTCGGCATTTGGCAGGGATATAGGAGGGCTGCTTTGGCCCCCTCCACCCACACAGAGGGTGCGGGGTCGCTGGGCCCTGAGATGCCACGCGCGGAGGTGTGTGTCCCTCCTCTGTCATGAGGTCTTTCGCGAACGCCGAGTACACTCAAAGCCGTCAAAGCCGCTTCCCACCACTTCGCTTTTTTTTTTTCGCACACCATCTTCGCCCCCGCCTCCTTCTCTCTCTGTCTGTTGCTTGTGTGGCCGTGCATCACAAACCTGTGCTTCAACTTGCCGTCGTCTTATTTCCTTTCTCTGAAAAACAAATGCGGTGTGTCTCCTCTTCGCGCATCGCGCGTGCACTTAGGGAAGTGGTGCGCGTTCGTGGTCGAGTGGTCTATCGCGCCCCTCTACTGACATCACTGCAAGCAGGCACGCGCCCACTCATCGATCCATTCCTTTCGGCATTCGCTCCTGTTGTTCTGTCCTCTTCGTTTCTCCGTCACTCCGCCACCCTCTGTACGCGCGTGCAGGCCTGAGAGAGGGCAGGCGACACACACACACACACACCTACACACATACATAGGAAGCAGTCTAGAGGTCGTTTCTTCGTCTTTTTTTTTCACCACTTGTTAGATCACTCTTATTATCTTCTGTTCCGCACATCTTTTTCTGCACGCGAGGTTTACCAGTCGCCGTTGTGCACGCCCCGCAGCGTAAACTTCCGGCACCTCGCCATTCTTTATTTCACCACATCCCAGCCTCTTCGCCTGCACGCGCGAAGAGGCGCGCTTGTGCGCACTTCCGTCTGACTGTTCCGCTGGCAGGCCAAGCCTGCTGCACCGTCCGACGGAAACGAGTAGAAGTACGGCACTCAGCGGATCGCCGCCGATGTCTAGTGTCCACAGTGCTCAGAGCCCACTCACGACGAGCACCGTTGCTGCCACCGGTGAAGCTTTTGCGACCGAGACTCCTTTCTCCAACTCGATCGAGGCAATCCGTGCGCGACTACAGGATGCGGTGCGCAATATCGACTATATCGTGGGGGCCGCACAGCGTCCCTCCCGCCCCACCGCATCAAGAAGTGCTGCTGCGGGTATGGATGTCTCGTCCCCACGAGTTGACCGCTGGGAGGTCAAGAGTCCGGGTGATGAGCGGCGACTGCATGGCGGCCCGACGAGTTGCGCTGCGGCGCTGGCGCTGTTGAGAGCCAGGCAAGCGTCCGCTGCTCCTAGGAGCTCTGAAGCAGGCACCTTGCCGGCATGCCAACCACCACCAACGCCACATTCAGATCAGATGAGCGAGGACTCGCCTACCCCAGGCCCTTCTGTTGCCACACCATTTACGGCCTCTTACTTCCGCGAGAGCGCCTCCACTGCTAGCGCCACGACCGAGGCCGGGACGGTGCTCTCGGCCACCTATGCCGCAGCCCTGGACTTTTGGCGGGTCCATGGCCGGCGCACCTACCGGCCTGCGCCGATGGCGCAAGCAGGTCTCACCGCAGCCTCCTTGGCTGATGCAGCTCTTGCGTCGGCCGCCGCCTCGACACTCTCTCAAGCACCGGTAGCAGGTGCTCACAATGCCCACACTGCGGCATCTATCACCTTCGCGCCGCCGCCGCCACACTCGAAAGGGCAAGGCTCCGCTGCAAGTACCAAATTCGCGGAGAGGGCGCACACCGACACGGACATCCTCGCTGACACTGCCGCCGGGCCTGCACGGTTGCCTAACACGTTATCGACGGCTGCAGCGACAGCGACGGCGACGGCGACGGCGCAAACGGGCCACAAGGCAATTTTTGCTCCGCTATCTTGGCCGCCTCGAGTTGCGCTGCCGGCGTCTCTTGCTGCCACGACGCCGTCCACGACGAGATCAAGGTCGCTGACGCCTGATTGCAGTCGCACCCGTCACACGCAACCCCCGCAGGCCCTAGCGGATGACTCGTGCTTTTCCACGCCCGCACCAGCCCCCCTGCCGTCGCCGTCGTCGGTGACCACCTTGTCTGCGCGGCTGGCGGCACTTCGCGCTGCCGACACGGCTCAGCGCAGTTCTGTGCTCACGCAGCAGAGGCAGCGACAGGAATGGCCTCGTGATGAGAAGAGACACGTTTCCTCGGGGACTTCAGCGCTGGTGACTCCCGCTACCGCTCTGCTCGCGGACTACGCTGTTCGCGCGCACCGAGACAACGAGGCAAGCACCAGCGAGTACTTCGGCGCGAATAACGCCCCCGTACATCACCGGCAAAGCCGGGCAGAATCGCAGCATCTGCCGCAGAGCAGTGGCGCCGTGGGCCAGATCTCCACCAATGCTACTTCGGATCACAACTGGCTGGTGCGCAGCCCCCCGTCGAAACCTGCGACATCGCCAACCGCAACGACGCGGCAGGCACAGCGGGCCAATCGACGAGACGAGACCTCTTTCATCGTCTCGCTCGCCCAAGACATGCAGGCGGCCCGGGAAGAGGCGTGGCGCGATGCTCTGGACAGCGTGAAGCTGGAGCCTCCGGTCCGGCCGCCACCTCTGCCTCCTCTCGATACTTCCGGGCTTTCGAGGGACACTCCACCTTCCCGGCTACCTGAGCACCGCGGCGGCGGCATCGGCGACAAGCCGCTCTTCGCTCTCGCAGCCACCGCCGACACAAGATGGGGCGCCGCTGCCGCAACTGCGTCTTCACGCGCTTTGGCGTCGTCAACCGCACCACTCGACGCACTTCAGGCACGACTCTTGCCGTCGGCGATTGCGATGGCCACTGCCGGCAGGGGGGCGGCGGAGAACGAGTCGCTGCCGATGCACGAGGAGCTGGCGATGCGTGAGCGACTGGCTTCGCGACGGCAGCGGCAGAGCGAACACGCACTCGTCGTGCACGGCAGGGCGGCAGAGCACCAAAGGCAGCGCTACGAGCGCCTCAGCGACGCCCGCGATCGCGACGTGGCCGAACACCTCCGCGGGGAGATGGCTCGGCAGACGGCGGTGCAGGCTGCTGCGCAGGCCCGTGTTGCACAGGTGCGTGCCGCGTTGCCAGACCACCCGGAAGCGGTGACTAGTGACGAGCTCGTCGCTATTCGCCTGCACGCACAGCAGCTGGAGCGGCTGCGAGAGCAGACGCAGTGGGTGATGGGGCGGTCGCCTTCGCTCCACATGGGAGCAGCCCCCGCGCCTGCAGCCGATGCGGTGTCCACGACGGACTCTTCCTCTTTGCTGATTCCAGTGGCTGCAAGTGGCAAGGCCTGCGGTATTGCAGCAGCTCAGCGTGGGCACATAAAGGAGGGAGCCTCAACGACAGCGCAGCAGACGTGCACCACCACTGGCAAAGAGAAACATCCACCTAGCCCATCTGAGAAGGTCGTGGCTACCGCAGCCGCAACGCGCACTCGCTACAGTGATGTAACTATCGACCCAAGCGTTGTGGCTGGCGATGGTGTCCGCAGTGTTGGTGCGCCATCTGCGTCGGCGCAGATCACCGCTTCCGCTGAGCGGGAGGCAACACCAGAGCAGACCATGGCGGCACATCGAGCCTGCCCGTCCTCCTCCTCCCAGGATCTCGTGCAGAGACACGCAGCAGAGTCGCGCCAGCACCGCTCGGCCACGCCTGCTCACGCCAACGGGCGAGTAGCAGGAGAGACCGTGCACGAAACCGAGAGATCTGCTGGTGGCTCCCTGGACGAGGACTTGCTGACTTCGACGCAACTACCACCTCCTTTGTCCGACGTTCAAGTCAAAGCCGAGAGACGGGCGAGGACGCCAGCGCCGTCTACTGTCAAGTTGCAGAGATCTGCGTCGTCACCTTCGGCCTCTCGCGCCGATGGCGTTGGCACGGGGAAGCCGACTTGGGTGGCGCCGATGCAGTCTTCCGTCTCCACGTCCTCCAAAGCCGCATCTTCACCGATACAGCGTCAGAACGCACTGACGGTGTCCGCAAATGACGACGCCGATCGCGACTTGATCTCGTCACCTCCATCGGGTCGATACAGCGAACGCGGCGGCAAAGCCGCCGGGTCGACAGCACCGGATCGGATCGCCTCAATTCAGTCTACCCGTCTCCACGTCTCCGCGAGTCGCGGCACGGCCTGGCAAGATGATTCGACGGCGTCTGACGCGACATCCTCGTCTTCTTCCCGGCTGCCGGCGTCTGCGTCGCCGTTCCGGGCGTTACACAGTGCCCCCGGTGCTGGAGGCAGTGCGAGGCCACCGGTTTCACGGACGCGAAGTCCCCTGTACGACGGCCGCGTAGACCCCTCTCGCTCTGCCTCTCTGCACCGACGCGGCACACCCGCTGCAGATGGCGCGCGCCGCAGTGGTGCTGGTAGAACAGGCAGCAGCGCGCTGACCTCCTCTCGCGCAACGACGAGTCCGACTTTGCGGAACAAAACGACAGATCCGTTGCAGGCACACCGACGCGCCGTGCAGCACGAAGTGGACAAGCGCACCGCCTTGCGTGCTCAGGCCACGCTCTCGGAGCATGGCATTGCTGTAAATGTCCAGCTGGCGGGACACCGCGTGCCGTCGCTGGTGAAGCTGTCGAAGGACGGGAAAGAGCTACTGTTCTACCTCGATCGCATTGAGCAGGTGCCACTCCCGACACCGCGCGCCTCTCCGCTCACGTCGTTGCCAGCCTCCTCGGCCGAGTTCGCATCTCGCTCCCCGTCGCCAGCGACAGTCTTGTCGCGCGTACCTGGGACCGGCAATGCGCCAGCCACGATGAGCCGAGGATCACAGCTGTCTGCCTCCTCGTCTCCAGCGGCAGCACAGCCACCACGGTTCCACCTACCGCGGTTCCCTGGCGTTGCGGCTCCTGTTGCACCATCTATGCAGCCGCACAGCGGTCTGGTGAAGATGCTACCCACTGACACGTTCGTCAAGGGGAAGGCGATCGCGGGGCGAGGCGGCGGCGTCGCTGGGGCTTCGCCGCGGGGCATTGCGCCGTCGCTCTCTTCACCGCAACAGCAGCGGCTAGTTGCCGCCGCACCGCCACCGCGCGGCGGTACGGTACCGTCCCCGTCGCCACTCCCGCCGCACATGGCGGCGTCAACGCTGCTGAGACGGGGCGTGCCCCCTTGCGCTGCCGCCTCGACTCGGCCGATACGTGTGCGGGAGCTGCATCACTTTCCGTGCGCGTACTCTCGGGTGTACGTTCCATTCGGCGTCATGGGCTATGAGAGCGACCTCGGTCTTGGCGGCCCGAAGACTTGGGAGGATGTCGACGGCGTCCTCTGCGGACCCGCCAGCTTCGAGGTCCTTCGGCGCTACCGATGCTCGCTGTTTGCCGAGGTACGGGGGCCGTTATGTGCTCCATATCGAGTCTACGTTATCATTCCCCAGTTCAAGCGGATCGACCTGCCGCAGGATGCAGTGCTGCTCGTGCTTGACTTCCAGCAGCGCGTCGACTGGGTGCTCTTCCTGCTGGCGATGCAGCACGATGTGGCGGACAGAGGTGATTGCGACAGCGGCGTCGATAGCGGCGTTCTCGCAGACTCTTCGAGTCTCAGCGCCGGCGCTGTGCAATCGCGGGTTCTGTCGTACGGCCGCGCTCTGTGGATGCTGGCGGTGCAGCGCCTCCAGCGGGCACGTGCGCTGCGCGGAATGAACCCCTTCGACCTTGACAAGATGTGGCCCGTCCGCCATCCCGACCAGCGCGGAAGCCGAGGGTCTGAGAGAAGAAGCGGGCGTGGCGCGCCCTCTGTGACGCCATCTCCCCTCGCAAAGGGTAGGGTTTATCCGCTGGCGGGAGGCGCTGCTGCCACCCGTCGATCCGACACGCGGCCACCGACCCGCAGCGGCCGCCACCACGGTGCTGGGTCCAAGGCACGCGCCTCATCAGCCGAGTGCACCTCTGTGCCCCCTCGCGGGAGAAACGACTCACCGGCCCGCCGCAGAGACCCGGGACTGGACTTGGGGTGGGAGGTCTCGGCGGCGGCGGAGGGAGTCACCAGAGGGAGCCACCGGGGCAGTGACGCTCGCTTTTGGAACCCCAGGCAGCATACGTCCCCCGCGCGACCGCAGGCGTTCTCTACATCACGAGCGGGGGCAGAAGCGGTACCAGTGACCTCGCAAGAGGCGTCGAAGCCGCGATTTGAGCTCCTGAAGCGTGTGTCGCGCAGTCTAGGCGTCAGGAGGCCTGGCAAAGGCAGCTGACACGCAATGCGCCAGTCACATGCAAGACGAAGTCTGCGTGACTGAAGAAGTCACCGGTAACTGAGCGCATGGGCCTGCACGTGCTTCTCGAAGCTCATCTCTTCTCCCACACGCACAGACGGGGTACAGGGCCTCCAGAGGGCTCTGAGCTGCAGATGGTCAGCTTCCTCTTCGGGCCCGTCCGATATGCACCTGGACGAGCCTCTGTTACCCGCGCAACGGACGGCCGCCCGCTTTCAAGCGGGCGCAGGGCCCTGAAAGCGGCCCGCACGGATCATGGCATGCAGCCCACCAGCATCTCTGCCTGACGCCGATCGCGCGGGACGCATGCGGCAGAAGGGACGAGAAATGCCGGAAAGGGCCCACTAGACGCATGGTCCGATTCGAGGGCAGGATGGCTCGCCCCGGAGGAGCAGGATGCAGCCGTGGTGCAGCGGAGGCGGGTGAGCTGTGACTGTTTATGCGTGTCTGCTCGATGATCTATTCGTGCCGGAGTGGGCGCACTGATGAGAAAACCCTTCTCCGACTTCTCCTGTCTCACCTCTGCGCGCGTGTGCGCGAGAGGGTCGATGGGTGCAGCTCAACTGTGGCCATCTGAAGTCGCTCGCCACGTGTGGTGCTTTTCTAATGTACGCGAGGACGCCTCGGGTGACTGCCTTCATCTGGGCTTTTGTGGAGAGCACATGCGGCAGCGAGACAGCGGCAAGAGAAGGGTGGATGAGGCACGCGTACAAGCAAGACGCACTCTTCTATCTCTGTCTGTGTGTGTTTTGCGTGAGCGTCGTCGCCGGGAAGCGGTGCTTTATGAGCAACCTGACACCTGCGTGGGCCGGCTGGCGCCTCCGTGTAGGGGTGGGGTGGGGGGCGGAGGACAGGGAGGATCGTGCGCACGTGCGCGCACTCACACAGACGCAGGCAGGCGTGTAGACGAACGGACCGGGTCTCTTTTCCATTCTCCACCACGTGCAGCATTGTGAGGTGAGGGCAGACGTGCACACTGCGATGGGCGAGGATGACGCTGATGGCGCTTGGAGAGGAGGGCGCACCGAGCGCTGGAGGGGGTGTAGCGCGTTCTCTTTACCGAAGCGTGCATCAGCGCTCCAAACGTCGCCTCACTTGCCATTGCCACCATCACCTGCTACCGCTGTACAGCTCTGCCCGCCACGACAGGTGGCTTCACCCCGATACACTCTCCGGCCACATCTCCATGCTCTCCACCTCCCCGTTTACCTTTCCTCGACACCGCTCCATCTGCTGTCTCCTTCTGCTCGCACTTCTTCCGCCCTCTCATCGTGCACGTCACGCGCGCCCACACCCTCATTCAAGTCTAGAACGTAACAAGAGGAGAAACACAGAGACGAAAAGGTGGACTGGCGCACGTTGCGTGCACAGTTACCGTAATCACCGCTACTCACTCTTGCATGGCTGTCACAGGCTCCCTGTCTTTAGCTATTCGTGTTTGTGCTCCCGTTTACCCGTGCAGAGTGGTTGTCTCCTCAGCGACTCGTGCGTAACGAACGAAGGCCACCTGGCCCCCTTGGCCGAGGGATTCCACGGAGGCTTGCCAGACGCCATAACCTCTCTGCACTGTCGTTACCGGCGTAGCCTTTTCATCCGGCGCTCGTCATTCACTCCCCCGCGAGGGGTGCTCTGGTGCGAGACCCCACACGGCGACAACGGTAAGGCCGTGAGCTCCTCTGTCTTTTCCTGCTGGCGTGGGCTCTCTCACTGGACGACGGCAGGGGGTCTTCGCCGCCACGCTCCTCCTTCCGACTCTCCGCACCACGCCTCGGTCACAGCTGATCTCGAAGACCTCACACGTCTTTTTGCCTGCCTTTCCTTTTCTATTGTGGTGCACACAAGCGCGAGCCAGTGGCGTGGCGGGCTGCGCATACGCGACGCTGTCGCCGTGAGCGTTGACACCCACAAAACATCTCGACACACGCACGCCTGGAGCCGACCCGAACAGTGGTGGCCGTACAGACATAAGAAGGGAGAGAGGGAGCAGAGGTGTAGAGGGGGGAGGAGGTGCAGAAAACGAACGAACCGCACTGAAACGGCGCGTGCTTGACTAGACGCGTGGCGCACGTATACGTCGGCGCGTGCCTGTGCTGTCAGCAGGGCGAGGAGGCGGCGAATTGCCCGCACGTTTCCGTTTGTGCGTGGGCGTGTGTCCACTTGCTCTTTCTGCTCAAGTCATGAATGGTGGTCCTCGACTTTCACCTGACGGTGACGGCTCCGGTGGGCCGCCGACGGTACCGATGCCCTTCTCCTTGAGCAGTAGCATCCGGAATGGTGTGGGCACCAGCGGCGGTCAGGACGCCCGATACCTGGTTAACACGGGCTCATCCTCAGCTGCTGCGTCGTCGTACGGGATTGAACGACCCAGCGCGACGGAGCTCAATGACGGCGTCATTGAGCGACTCAGCGAGTTGGCGACGGCAGCGCTCAGCTCGCCGGATAAGGAAACACGCGACAGTGCGGCACAGCAGCTCCTGTTCCTTAGCAGCTACGAGTACTGGGACACGCTTCGCGTCCTCTTGCCACGTGCACAGAACAATTACCTGCGCTTTATTGTGGTGAAAGGCCTGCTGTTTCTTGTGAGCAACGAGCTGGGGCCGCAGGAGCGGACGGAGATGCAGCAGTACGTGCTCGAGTACCTCCAGGAACGCCGGCGCTGCGGCGAGAAGCTGCCCTTCTACCTGTCCAACGCTCTCTTCTCAGTCTATGCGTCGGCGCTGTTCAGCAACTGGAAAATCTCCATCATTCGCGCGGAGTCGGCGGAGATGGTGGACTCGAGCGAGATGGCGCAGAGCATCTTCTCCAAGCTTGAGGCGTACCTCACCACAGAGGAGACACTGGACTGCGTGCTGGAGATACTCACCTTCTTTGCGAGGCAGAATTCGCGGCTCAGCATCTTGTCTGTGAAGAGCAGCTTCGCGAAGCAGGTGCTGCCCTTCTTCTTTAGCGCGGCAGCAAATATGCTGTCGAGCGCGCCGGAGAAGGCGGCTCTGGTGTGCAGCACGGCCCTCGAGTGCGCGCCGGAGTTGGAGGCGCCGCTGGTGCGGCTGCACCACCCCTCCGACACCTCCATCACGGTTCTGCGGTGGCCGGCGTGGGCCCCGGCGCTGTCGCAGGTAATGAACGCGTGCGGCCAGGCGCTCCTCAACCATCCAGAGGGTCCGTGCGCTGCGCTGTACTCGCGCCTGCTGCGCCAGTGCTCCACCGTGACGAGTCCGCAGGAGGAGTACATTGCCAGTCGTGATGACGTGGCGAATGTGCTGCTGGACGTGTCGGGCCGACTCCTGCTGAAGGTGCAGGAGAATCCAGAGAGGACGGAGCTGCTCCGGTTGGCCTGTGCGCTGCTCGTGAACACGTTTGAGCGAAACGACGAGACGACGGTGGCATACCTGGCGCGCGACCCCGGTGTGATTCGCGTCTGGGCGGATGCAGCACGCTACGTCCTTGGCCGCCCGTTTGACGAGGAGGAGGCTGACCTGCGCCAGGCGCTGCTGCACCTCTTCTTCATGATTGCGGAGCGCATGCTACCACCCAAACCGCGCGGTGGCCGCGGCCTCGACGAGTCGTTCACCGGGCAGTACGGCGCATGCACACCGCCGCGAACGCGAGAGGGCTGCTTGGTGGAGCAGGGCTTCTCCGCGGAGCGCGTGGGGCGCCAGGTACAACCGCAGCCGCACACGTCGCCGCCCTCGGCCCCTCGCGGACCGCTCTCCACCGAATGCACCCGGGAGGTGGAGCAGCAGGTGATTGACATCTTCAGCACGTACGTCGACCTCGTCATCAACACGGCGCATGAACGGGAGGAGTCGCAGGAGCTGCGCACCGGCCCCACCTTTGTGCTACAAACGGAGCGGATACTGCAGCCCATTGCCGAGGTGCTCTTCTGCGAGCGCATCGATCTCCTGCCGCAGCTGGTTGACCGCCTGCAGCAGACAATTCACCAGTACGAGCTGTGTGTCCGCGCGCGTGGGGAGCAGCAGGTAACCATGCATAGTTCTGCCGCCGCCAGCGGCGGCGGCAGCGACGGTTTCGGCTTGAGCGCGCGGTCGCTGCTGCAGGAGCTGTACATGACGCTGGCGGTGCAGAACATGAGCGTGGGCGCGGCGCTGAGCTGCCCAGCGGAGACTGCGGAGTCCACGCCGCTCTTCTTTACGTACGTGTGCCTTTCCCGCCTTTCCGTGATCGTCTCCATCTTTGCCATCGCGCTGCTGCAGGGGACGGCGAGCCGCGATGACTCCGTGCTCGGTGCCATCGCATCCTTTGCGCGCCAGCTCTTGGGGCAAGAGGACCAGGTGACGGAGAATCTGCTGCAGTGCCTGTCGCTCCTGGACGACGGCAACGACGACTTGAACGGCTTCGGTGGAGCTACAACACCTGCAGTGCCGACCTCTTCCGGCCCCGCAGCCCAGGTGCACATTGGCATCTTGCGTTCGCTCTTCTTTTTCTGCGGCTGCGTGTACGAGACGAACCTGTCGCGCCGCGAGGAGTTCTACGACATCACCGTGAATCTGCTGTGCTACGTGTACCGTTACCACAGCGATCAGGTGGCGCTGGTGGTGGACGCGAACGTCCTGCTGACCCGCATCGTCGACTTCGGCTCCAGCGGCACCTTCTTCCTCGGCGCGGGGAAGCTGATGGGCCTTATCGAGGCTGTCAAGGAGGACCAGCTGCCGCTGCTGCAGACGCCGTCGACGCCGCAGTTCGGCGCTGTTGACCTACGGCTGCCGAGCGAGGTGGCGGAGGCGCGCCACGGATTTCTCACCGCCTTCACGTTTTACGTGGAGACGCGCTACTACGCCGGCTTCCCAATCGCAGATGTCATCAGCACCCTGACGGAGCGCTGCTTCGACGACGCCCGCATGCAGGTGAACCCGCGCCTCAGCTTTCAGGACCTGAAGGCAATCACGAAAGGCATACATCAACCTGACACGCTGCAGCTGATGCTGGAGTCGATCATAAGACACAAAGATGTCTGCTGGGCCGTCGTCCGCTACGAGGCGGCGGCGGCGCCGGACATGATCGCGTGGCTGTCGGTGCTGTGCAGCCGCAGTTGCCAGTACATGGACGAGGAGAACTTGTCCACGACGCAGTGGGAGCTGACGAGCTTTGTGATGAACGTGCTGTGCTGCTACTTCAGCTACCTGTCGTACCCTTCATCACCCATGACCACTGCCAGCGACGGCACCCCCGCCTTTGGCGCCCCAGCAAGCGCCGACGGAGGTGGCATGCTCCCTGAAACCGCCGACTCGTCGCTTGTCATGAACGGGGGTAGCACGTCGACCTTCTTCTCCTTCCCGGCCGATGCCGTCGAGGCGGCTGTCGTCTACGACGTGTCCGACATCCTCAACACATTCTGCTCGGCGCCGTGGTGCAACCTGGGCATCGTCCTCTATTACGAGCGTGCCACTGTCGAGCATTTCTTCTGTGGCGCTGTGGAACTGCTCACGACGACATCGGTGCAGTTGCTCATGTCGGAAGAAGGCCGCACGCGTGTCTTCAACGCGATGTCGGCCGCTGTCAACTCCTGCGGCCACACCTTTCAGCAGCTGCACCTCCTGTACATGCGCCAAGGGGTGTGGAACCGGCTCGTGCGGCAGCTAACGAAGTGCCTCAGCTACATGTACGCCCCGGACCTGATTGACATTCTCTACGCCATTCTCCGTGGCAACCACCAGGCTCGGCAGCGCGTGCCGCATTATAAGGGCTTAGAGGAGTACACTCTCGCTGCGACCTTCAACGAGATCTGCACACTTGTGGCCGTGGCGCCGCACCTGACGTACCGCGAGATGTCGGCGTGCTTTGGGCTGCTGCAGATGTGCTACGACGGCGCCAAGATGCTGTGCGGTGAGTACGCAGACCGGCTGCTGGACCTCTGCTCCGCCTACCACCGGGTGCGTCTGCGACTCATCATCAACTCCCTCCGCCGCGGCGACGGCGCGCACCTGATGACGGAGTACATGACATATTTTGGACAGTCGTCCAACGTTGGGGTGCTGACGGCGTGGTAGGATGCGGCGGGGCGGCCGTTGCCAGAGTGTTGCTGTTGATGCCAGTGCTGGTTGTTGATGAGGTTGATTGCTTACATAGAAGAAGAGCGTACAGAAAAGCCTTTGGCCCGCCGCAACGCACGAGGGGGAAGGGCGAACCGCGGCGCGGGGGGATGGGCGGACGGAATCGTTGCGTCGACTTGTCCTTTTCGCCTCCTCGTGCTCTTTCTGTTTGCATGTCCCCCCCCCCCCGAACACGCGACTGCGCCGGCATGTCTGCATACGGCAAAGCATCTCTAACGGCACACATGAGCGATCCGGCGCAGCGTTGTCCTTCGAGTCATCACGGTGGGGCGGGGCGGAGCTGTCTTCTGAGGCTATCGAAAGGCCGGCCGCAGCCACAGAGCCCCATCGACACGTGCTCATTTTGCACAGCTGATGCGCATGCCTGTCGAATCCCTTTACAAGAACGCTGGACTGCCTCTCCCTCCCTCCCTGCGCTCTCAATCGTCTTTGCTTTGCACATTTAGCGCCGCGGGTCCCACCAAACATCGCGTTCGCGTGTTGCCTAGTCCGCAGGGACTCTTCACAGTCGCCCTCCCTCCTCCCTCTCCTTCTCCGCCCCCCTCTTGCTCTCTCTCATCTCTCCGCAGGTAATTTCGTCTTGTCGGTCTTGCCGACCATCGGTGGCGGTACCCGTTCGCCTGCTTCTTCTTCTCTGCGTCCCCGCACTGCACGCGGTTGCGTGCGTGCGCGTTCAAGAGCTGACGCACATGGAGCACCGACGCACCCGCACCGGGCCGATCCGGTTCCGCTGCTTTCTGCGCAACACCATCCTTGACGTGATGCGCTGCCGTGGCTGGATCGAGACGGACAGCGAGTCGGACTGGGATTACTACTGGGCCGACGTCTCTTGGATCCGGGAGAACTACGACGGGCTGCGCCTCGATGACCATCAGCACCTGAACCACTTCCGCAACCACTACGAGCTGACCCGCAAGGATACGATGGTGCGCAACATCAAGAGGATGGTGAAGGCGCTGGAGAAAGACGGGGACGCCGAGGAAGTGGCCGCTGCGTGGGACTTCTTCCCTGTCACTTTCTCACTCCCGCAGGACTACGGACTGTTTGAGCAGGAGTTCCGCCGACACCCCAACACGATCTGGATCATGAAGCCGCCAGCCAAGGCGCAGGGCAAAGGCATTTTTCTCTTCTCGAAGCTCTCTCAGATCGCGGAGTGGCGCCGCGAGTTTAAGCTACGCCACGGGTACTTGACAAGCAGCGGCGGCGGAGGCGGAGGCGGGGCCATGGGCGGGGGTGGCGTCAACGGGGCATCTTCGGGTGGCGGTGGCGGCGGCGGTGGCAGCTCATGCAGCGGCAACGGGCTGGGAAGCGTGTATGGTGTGCCGGAGCCGGTAGAGCCGTACCTCGCGCAGCGCTACATCGCGAACCCGCATCTCGTCGGCGGCAAGAAATACGACCTGCGTATCTACGTATTTGTCCAAAGCTATCAACCGCTGACGGTGTGGTTGCACCGCACCGGATTCGCGCGCTTCTGCCACCACCGCTATTCTCTGGACGACATTGATAACACATACATCCACGTCACAAACGTGGCTGTGCAGAAGACGTACCCGAAGTACACGGCGGCGTCGGGTTGCAAGTTTGGCATTCGAAACCTGCGCACCATCCTCACCGCCACTCACGGCGCGGCTCGTGCGAATCAGCTGTTTGGCGACATCCAACAGATGATCATGCGCACTTTGTTTTCTGTGCAAAAGATTATTCTGCAGGACAAACACTGTAGTGAGCTGTACGGCTACGACGTTATGATTGACGACACACTGCACCCGTGGCTCATCGAGACGAACGCGTCGCCGTCGCTGACGGCGGAGACGCCGGCTGACTACCACCTCAAGTTCAACATGCTGAAAGACATGTTCGATGTCATCGACATGGAGGGCCGGCGCAGCGGCGAGGAGGAGCGGGTGGGTGGCTTCGACCTGATCTGGGCCAACGGCCCTGCTGGCGTCTCCACCAACGACAGCCAAAAGACAATGATCTCGTCTTACCTCGGGTGCGCGAATGAGCTTGAGATTCCCATGTCGCAGCTGCGCCTGCCTCCTCAACTGCAGAACCACAGCAGCAGCGAGCACCCGCTCACGTGAGGTGTGGCAAAGCCTTTGTTCTTGCTGACCGTGGCGGTAGGACGGGCGGGAAAGAAGTGCGCGACTCGCGTTGGCCACAAGCGGCAATTACGCGGCAGCTTGCTTGCGACGACCGTGCGTTCTTTTTTTTTTCGTTGAGCACGCGTCTACCACCCACTTTCCGCCCTTCGTGCTACGCGACCAGACCCCGCGATCGATGCTCTTTAGGCGATGAAGGAGATTCGGTTGACGGGGTCGGCTGCTGTCGTCGCGGCAGCTGCTGCTGCTCCTCTTTTGTTTTCTTCTCTTTCTCACTGCATGTACTACGCCCTCCCTCATGACGAGGGAGACACACCTCCGCGCGTGGCATCTCAGGGCCCAGCGGCCCCGCACCCTCTGTGTGGGTGGAGGAGGCCAAAGCAGCCCTCCTATATCCCTGCCAAATGCCGAACCACTTGAGGTGGTGACCGGGTCAGGTGCCTACGACGTAGGGGGGGGGAGGCGAGTGCGATGCATCCCTGCTGATGTGGGCGGCCGTGCCCTGGACGGCGTGGCGTCGGGGCGACCTGCGACTGTGAACAGGTCTGTGCCCATCCACGTGATGGGCAGGGTGCCCACGGCACTTGAACGACTGTCTCGCCCCGGGCCCTCACACGGCCCACTGGTGAGGGAAGCGGCTGTGAGGCGACCTGCGCAGCGCGGGGTGGTGGGCGGAGTTTGAGGCGCAGGCCGTTCTGAAATGGCTGTGTTGGCATTTTTGTAGCGCGCGTGTGAAGCGCTGCTTCGCCCCACACGCGGTGGTGGAGGCCTGTGACGGGGCAGAGGGGTGTCGATCGGAGTTGACGTCACCGTTGTATGGAGACAGATGGCCGCTTTTGGAGCGAAAATGGGGATGTACGTCTGTAGGCGAGCTTGTGATCGTTGGTGGAGCGGAGGAGAGGTGCGCAAGGACGGCTAAGCTGAAGGAGGACGAGTACGGCGGGTGGGGATGGTGGCGGCCATCTGTTTCCGTGCTCCGTGAGAGAATGGGTTTACCGTATTCGCTGACCTTTACAAGCCCTCCAGCGAGGTGAGAGGATGATGGAGTAGAAAGGAGCTTCTGGTGCCTTCTCGGCTGACGGTCTGCGGTCCCCCTTGGCGGCTCCTTCCCAGCCCGCACGCTTTCTCTCCCCGCATCGCCGACTGCCTCACACGCCCTCGCGCTGTTCTTGCTGTTACACCGGCTACTGTGCGCATGCACCTTCACCCAAGCGGAGAGCGAGAGATGAGGCATCATGCGTATCTGTGCGCCGCGGTCCTGTTGGTCGGCTGACCTTCTCCAGCACGGGCCTTCCACGCCACGCACAAAGCCTTCGGCCGCGGCGGGAGCGGCGGGCGAGGACAATGCCGGCGCCTTCCTGTTCGTGGTGTCCCACATTCTATACTGGATTGCTCTTGCAGTCGTAGAGTTCGCGAGAGCCAGGGGTGGGGCCGAAGGAGAGAGGATGAGTGTGTGTTTGGTCGGCACAAGTTACGGATATGGCGTGACCCAGAACGGCTAAAGCACAAGAGTCGCACCGCTTGTGTGCATGTGCCGTTACGGCGTTGATGTGAGGAATGCGTGTACGGTGCCACTGCCGGTGCACCAATGGCCTGCACAGTCCTCCTCCTCCTCATCCCTTCTCTACGTCGCTCTCGATCACGCACCGAAGCTCATTTTTTTCTTTCGCTTGCTCTCCCTCGTTCTCTCGCTGCTGGTGCGTGCCGCCTCTCTCTTGCAAATCGCCAAGACGGCGACACACTGCACCAGCCGCGGCAGCAGAAGGTAGTGGGGGCATGCGGCTGTGCCGGCTCTTCCCTTCACATTCCAGCAATCGATAGCTAGTGCAGTTCCGGCTGTTTGTGCACACCACAGCTCAGGTGATGACGTTTCCAACACGGTGTACCGCGACGACGTTGTTGGTCGTTGTTCTTGTTCTCACCGCCTCGTCCTGTTTGTCAGACGCGTATGCTGCGGTCATGAACGCCGCCGCGGCCGCCGCGTCTGCGCCGCTGGAGGCGACAGGCAAGGGCCAGAGCAACAACTGGGCTGTCATCGTCTCTTCCTCGCGGTACCTCTTCAACTACCGCCACACCGCCAATGCGCTTACCATGTACCACCTCTTGCGTCAACACGGCATCGACGACGACCATATTCTTCTCTTTTTGAGTGACAGCTTCGCCTGCGATCCACGAAATGTGTACCCTGCGGAGATCTTTTCGCAGCCCCCAGGAGAGCGCGACGCGAATGGGCACGCGAGCATGAATCTGTACGGCTGCAGCGCGCAAGTGGACTACGCGGGCAGCGACGTGGACGTGCGCCGCTTTCTAAGTGTGTTGCAGGGCCGCTATGACGAGAACACGCCGCCCACGCGGCGGCTCCTTTCGGACGACAAGTCGAACATCATCATCTACGTCGCGGGGCACGGCGCGAAGTCGTTCTTCAAGTTTCAGGACACGGAGTTTCTGAGCTCATCGGACATTTCGGAGACGCTGATGATGATGCACCAGCAGCGGCGGTACGGTCGCATTGTTTTCTTGGCTGATACATGCCATGCGATTGCGCTGTGCGAGCATGTGGAGGCGCCGAACGTTTTATGTCTCGCCGCCTCGGATGCCGAGTCGGAGAGCTACTCGTTCCAGTACGACGAACAGCTTGGTACGCATATGGTTTCCTTTTGGATGAATGAGATGTACTCGTTGCTGAACGGCACGAGCTGCAGCAACCCGCTCACTCGCCGCATCGGCAACGATGCAGTGTCGGTGCTGCATCAATCGTGGTACAACTTCAATTATCACCCCTACCGAGTGGAGGCGAGTCGAAACCGCTCGAAGCCAGCGCACCGCGACGCCGTGAACGACCCGACTGCTCTGAGAGAGTGGATTGTAGCCGACTTTGTGTGCGGCCGGGTGCCGGCAGCGGTGCCAGTGGACGTTCGCTACGACCTCGAGTAGCGTGTCGCATCTACGTCGCTGCGCTGATGGTATGTGCATGGGCGCGTGTGACACGCGTCGTGTGCTCGAGGGGGGGGGGGGAGGCGCCTACAGCCGCACGCATGGATCCATGACTAGACGTGGCCCCCTCTTTCCCGACCGAAGCAAAAAAAGAACGCGAAGACGCCAACAACGTCGAAGGCCTGTGTCAAAACCGTGTGTGTGATGTGCAGCGCAAGGTGGGGGGGGGGCGAGAAGATGCGATACGGAGCGGGGCGCGGCTTACGAGCGTTGCTGCGCCGCTTCTCTCTAGTCTCTCTCTGTTATGTTTGTGGTTTTTTTTACTTATCCATGTGAATTACACGTCTCCACATGTATTCCCAGCAGCTCGTATAGGATGTAACGCCGCAGACTCGTGATGGCGGTGACTCCCGCTTGGCTTTTATGTCGCCCTCGCGGGGGGAGTGGGAGGGGAGTGGAGCATGCGTGCACTCACTAGTACACGCGAAACAGCTTCAGGTCCGGTGGCTCAGCGCGCCCTCTGCATTGCTGTGGGGCGATGCGTAAAACCCGGGTGCCCATCTATCTCTCTCTCCACTGCTGTCTTCCACCACGCTCAATCACCTCGCTATTTTGTGATATCTTACTCTCTCTTCCGCTTTCTTGACTCTTCGCCTGTGGCGTTCTGCATCGCCCATGCGCACCTCGAATGGAATACGCCAGCGGAGAGCGTTCGTTGTGTTCCTTTTCCAATGCGCCCGTTTACGCTAGCTAAGGGTGCGGCGCCACGCCAACTCTTGGCTGTGGCGATCGCAGCCGCGCGCATGTCGGTGTCATCGAGCACGCCTGCCGAACCCTCCACTCCAGCCGGTGCGTCGCAAGCTACAGCAGCGACGGGGCCGACTGTGGCGCCAAAGAAGCCACGCCGTCGTATCGCGAGCAAGCTCGACGCCTCCGCCCTGCTTAAGAATGTGCCGAGCGAACCCGGTGCGCACGCGGAGCTGTCGACGGCGGAGCTGGAGCGCAAGGTTGAGGAGATGTCTCGCATGAATTCGAAGCAATTGGAGGAGGTAATGCGCAAGTTCGAGGAGCAAGAGAACGAGAGCAGCCGTGTGCTCAGCGAGGACTCGCTTTATCAAATGGAGGTCTCCCTGAAGCCGCGTAGCTCTGGCGCTGTGCGGGTCTTCTGGAAAGACGTTGACGTGGTGGAGCTCGAAGGCCGCTACATTGGATGGTTCGCGGTGACGGTGGACGGCCGCAAAGTAAAGGCTATGAAGTCTTCGCAGGTTTTGGCGGTTCCAAGCGAGGCCATGGCGTGCTGCTGCGCTCAGGAGTACGCTGAGCAGACTGGGTACATCAATCAGCTTCTCATGCCCATGTCGGACATCTGCAGCGGTGCCCTGCACATCGCTCCGCAGATGCTGACCCCGCGCATCGACTACCTCCTCTCCTTCTTTCAAAACGACAACTTGTACTTCCGCGCCGCCCCGATCGCCGCGAAGCAGGACGCCATGATCGCCCCCATTATTGCCTGGTTCGAGCGCGTGTACGAGATGGACGTGCCCCGTGTGGTGGGCATCGGCGACCCGCACATCACGCCGCACGCGACGGCCAAAATGCGCGACGCGCTCATCGCCATGAATATGAACCCGTATCAGGTACTCGCCATGTGCGTCACGGCGCAGTTCACGAGCAGCTTGCTGTTGCCGTTGGCGCTGTTCAGCGGCGTGGTGGATCTCCCGACAACGCTGGCGATCAACCGGGCTGAGGAACAACACAGCATCTCGGAGGCGGGACTGGTGGCGGGCTACCACGACATTCGCGAGGCGGATGCCGTGACGAAGATCTGTGCGTGTGCAATGACGTGGAAACTAATGAAGGATGTGCCGCTGGCAAAGTGCCTCGAGATGCCGCGGGCCGCCTCGGCCGTGGAGGAGGCAGAGGCGATTTAGGCGCGATTCGGCGAAGTGCACGCCTTCCTCGATGCAGCCATCTTTCACGCCATGCCGTGCACGGCTCCCCAGCCTCCTCTTCCGACTTCCAGTCACCTCGCGGGCGTGGCCCTCTGCCCTGTGCCCTCCCTGTCTCACTCACGCCTCACAATTTTCCAGCGCTCCCTCTCTCACGTGAGCTGCTCTTGTCGCTGTCTTTGCTGTTGCTGTTCACAGTTGGTGGAAGGTTGTTAACATTAACGAAAGGGGCGCTCTGTGCTTGCATGTCTGTGCCGTGATGGTAGCGGTGAGGCCCAACGACATGTCGGCGCGCACACGGGAGGCGCCGTCCCACGGGAAGACATCTACTGTGCAACGGATGGGGTGCGCATTCCCTCACGCCATGTGTCTGCTGATGTGCACCGATCCTGCCGTGGGATGGAGCCCTCCGCGCCATCGCTGCCCCGTTATTTCCTGTGGCTGTTTTCTCGTTGGGCGGTATGCATAATGTGAAGCACGCGTGCTGCCCCGCCCCACCCAACCGAACAATGGAAAGATGCCAAGGGCCGGTGCAGGGCGTGCACACAGGATGAGGGAGAACTGCATGTGGCGGAGCCACCGCGGCGGTCCAACCGCTCTATCTCTCTGCTGTTGCTTCTCTCTTGCCTCCCCGTCCCTATTTTTTCTTTTTGCCTTATTCACACCAGAGGTTCTGGTCGTTTCGCGCGAGTGTCGGGGGAGGGCTGGGGCTTGAGGCCCCACCCGCATCGATGTCCCTACTTCCGTTTTGCTGAGGACGTGTCGTTCTCGCTGCCGCCGGGTTTCAGTCGACGTAAACCTCTTGCATGCCTTTATTGCTTCTCATTCTCGTCTTTCTTTCTGCTGTGCGTGGGGGCAAGAGCGGGGAGGGGACTGTAGCGTTGCTGCTGCTCTCGCTTCGCTCTGTATCGCATCGACTCCATCGTCATCTGATGGCAGGCGGACGTGTAGGCAACCGGTGTTTTGGGTTCCACCTGTACTCTCTTGTGCTTTCTTCCTTATAATCTTCCAGTGAGTACATCCTCACTCACATACACAGTCACATCCACACGAGAGTAGGTTCATCTGCCACTGCAGTGCCGAGAAGCGATGCCGCCCAAGGCAACACTCCCGTCTTGTTCCCCATCCCGCGCTGTTGCGACGCGTCCTCAGCGCAGCTCTCTCATGGTTCGCGCCGGCGGCGGCGGAGCACCCCCATCTGTTGCTCAGCCCTCTCTTGCTCGCTGCAGTCTCACCACTGCAAAGAAAGCAGCGTCTACGCGTGATGGTGGCACCCTTTTTAGCGGCGGCGCACCAACATATGGCGAAATTGTCGAGTCGGACATGGTGCATGACGAGATCAGGGAGCTGAGCACCCAGGTGAAGTCCATGATCGCGCAGCACCTCCCTCGTGACGGTACGTCAAAGGAGCAGGTGATGTGGGGTGTGCGCCAGTTCGGTCCGTCGAAGGAATCGCGGCGCGTGCTGAACAAGGAGAACGATGCTGCGCGCCTGGCGTGGGAGACGGGCGTGTACTGCGTCTGGCGCTGCCGCGAGAAGCCGCGGCTGAGTGGGGCGAACGGGGACTTCTGCTGCCGCATCGGCTACCGACACGTTTGCTTCTGCGGCCACCCGCTCGCGGCGCACACCACGCCGGCCCGTGCCGCCAACTCTTCTGCCGCCGCGCAGGCGAGTCGTGGACGTGACGGGGAGGCTGTGGGGAACGACGGCGACAAGGGACACGCGCCTTCGTGTGGCTCCTCTACGGCACCTGCGACGGATGCGCAGCTGGCCCAGTGGAAGGGGCGTTGCGAGGAGGTCGGCTGCTCGTGTGCTCGGTACCGGTACGTGCCAAACACGCCGCTCGAGATTGGTGAGGGCTGGCTCACGCGGCGAGCGAACTGGAAGGCGTCAGAGTGGAGCGCCAAGTGCCGCTGCGGCCACGGCCACAAGGTGCACGATCCCAAGTCGATGCGGTGCAAGAGCTGCGGTGGCTGCTCCGGCTTCACATCCGCCTTTCTGTGCGTCGTTTGCGATCTACCATGGGAGGCGCACGATACAGTTTGGGAAAGCGAGGGAATGCGGGTAGGCGACGGCCATCCGGTCTGTGAAGCGTATGCGCCGTTGGCCGGCATCGACGGTGACGTCCGTGAGGCGGTGCTCACCGATGCGACCATGGGCGGCCGCATCGAACCGTCCGCTACGTACCTTGCCCTTAAGCAACGCTCCAGTGGTTCATGTGCTCTTGCGGACACGACGATGACGGCACCGACGGCCTCCAGCGCGCCCCGCAGTATTGCGGGCGGACGACCCTCCTCGACTGCCGCTGCAAAGAATCGGGAGGGAGGGTCTTCTGCAGGCGCGCTGCCCGCCATCACCGCCTCCCCTGCCGCTGATCCGATCCTTGACGCGGAGTATTGCCGCTTCTGCGCCACCGTCTACAAGCGTCCAGAGTCGAAGTTCTGTGCTCAGTGCGGCCAGCCACGCCCACAGCGGCCGGCCAACCTCCGGTAGTGCGGTTGGCACTTGACAGAAGCTGATGGGAGCTAGAGAGGAAGCCATGCGCGAGGCTGGTGGTGGGTCAAGGCCGTTACGCGTTCTCGCACCCAATTCTGCTCAGCTTCCGGCGTGTATCTTGCTATCTTGTGTGGCCGTGATTTTGGCCCGCATACGCGAGTATCCGCGTGCCCGTGATGTACAGTCGATTCTGCGTTCGTGCGCATCTCTCTTCAATTCGTGCTTGCGCAGCTGCTCTCCCCTCCTCCCTCCCCCGTCGCGGTAGCTTGCATCTCTCGCGCGATGACTGTCATTTCTGTTGCTTCGCTCCTTTAAGAGGGGGCGGCCCACGATACACGTGTGTGTCCAGCACGCCCCTCTCCGATCTCTTTATTTTGATTCGCACGTGTGCGCTCGCGTTTGCGTTGGCCAAATGTGCTGAGGTGCAGCACTGAGGATGTGCGTGCTTGTGCTAAGCGTGCTGTGTGCCTCTGTATGTGCTGGTGTGTGTGTGTGTGTGCATGCCTCTCACCTACTCAGTTGCATCCACCTTTCAGCTACATTTTAAGTGCCATTCTCTGCTGCTCGGTGCGGCGGTCGCTCTGTGAGTGCTCCTCCTCCTCTCTGAAATCACATCGATCCACCAGGTGCGCCTTTCAGATCTTGCGCTGTAAAATGGCAACTATCCTCTCTGTGTGCGTGTGTGCGCGGCTGCTTCGTACCATGAAAGAGAGAGGGCGATGCGTGCGTTGGACTTCAGAGAAGCTTCGCTTCTTCGGTCGTCTGCACGCACACACATCACACCACACACACACACACACATACACATACACACGGTCTCTCCCTGATTTGAAATCCGTCAGACCAAAGCGAGACACACGCACACACGCACACACCACTGCGTGGTGCGTGTGCGTTGTCGAAACAGTCTCGCTTCTTCTCATCTCGCGGGCCCTGACGTGCATGCTTCGATTTTGTGGCCTGCGTGTCATCGCCGCTCATCACGGACACTCGGCCTCTGCCCTCGTCTCCACCTCACCTCTCCTAAACACCCATGCTGGTATGTATATGCGCATTTGCATGTACACTGATCACCCATGGGTGCGCGCGTGTGCACTGACTGACCGAGGGACAACTTCCCTCTTCTTGTCCCGGTGCATCTCTACTACACAGTCGTGCGGCACCTCGCCAGGCGCATGTCCCCCCCCCCTTCCCCGTTCTCCGCACCAGCACCACCACACCTCCTCTCTGTTCTCGTTCTCTTAGTCCGGTCCCACCCCCTTTTTTGTTATATTCTCTCCGTCACCCCCGCACAAGCCCACGGTGAGTGACACGCGCATCCATATACACGAACGCGTGGGAGCCTGCCTGCGCCAAGCACCTACACACGCCACTCGCGCTGAAGCATCTGACGACGCGGCGCGGTGCTTGCTGCTGTAGACATCGCTGGTGATTGCCATTGGAAAAGCTGAACCGGGTCGCTGCTGTCTCCACTTCACGTGCCAGGCTAACGGAGTGCACACGGGTAAGCGAGCGGTTTGCTATCACAGCACTGCTACACCCATTGACATAGGGAGTTATAGGCACAAGCGAGAACAAGCCGAGTAATAAACAGCGTGCTGACGGACTAGGGGATGCGTGTGAGTGGAGTCGCACGGACCGGTCTTCGCCATGTCACCTGCTCGGTGGCCGGCCACGCTCTTGCATTCGGCGCCACAGCCGCTGTTGCGGCGTCTACCGCCCCGCTCCTGACGCAGGCCCGCTATGCGAGCAGCAAGAACCCGTACACGGTGCTCGGCATCAAGCAAGGTGCTGACAAGGCAGAAATCAAGAAGGCGTACCGTGTCCTGGCCCGCAAGCACCACCCTGATGCCCCGGGCGGCAGCGACGAAAGATTCCGTGAAGTGCAGGAGGCGTATGAGCAAATAAAAAGTGGGGTGTGGGTCCGAAAAGACCAGGAGGGCAGCGGCAGCGACGGCGCTGGCGGCAACGCGAACCGCTACAGCGGCTTCCGCTACACGACCCGCACGCACCACAAGAGCAAGGTCAGCTACGACCAATTTTACGAGGAGATGCACACGGGCCGGGTGAAGAAGGATCCGTTTGCGGACGACGACGAGGCAGAGGATCCGGCGGCGAAGGACCCGCGCCGAAACCCTTTCGCAATGAACGAGATCGCTTTCCAGGCGTGGCTGCGCTTTATCATTATGTGGTGTGTCGTCTTCTGTAGTCTTCGCCTTGTGCTTTTTTTGATGTTCCCACCCAAGTGGGAGAAGCCACAGCGCAAGCCACCACCGCGCGAGCTGCGTGGCCGCAAGCCGCCACCGCCGAAGCCACTAAGACTCTCCGAGGATGCGATTGTAGCGTAGTTATGGCTGGGCTATCCGTAGGGGGGGGGGCTTGTGGCTGTTTGTTTTGGAGCTGCTGCGGTACAGGCAGCGTTTCCATGTGCGTGTGTGCGTGTGACTGCGTGAGAGCGGCGCTCTAACCCGTACGCACGAAGCGATAGGTGAACGAATCCGCCACCTGGAGCTGGCGCCGCTGTCTCCGACCTGCGATTGGGCCTCATGTGCCAAGGGCGGCACTCGGTATGTGTTGCGTACGCCGCGCAGGTGCGTTCTAGTACACGCCACACTTTCCCCGGAACTCTCGTGCCTTTTTGTGGCGAAACAGTGAGCACGACGCTGTGCGCGCTCGGGTGCGCGCCATCGCTTCTCTCTCGCTCCCGCGGCGCCGCTCTCGGGCATTCTTGTTTTCGACCCTTTTTTCACCTTGACTCTTGCTGTCATTGCTGATGCGGTAGGGCGTGAATGTGCGTTTGTGTGCACGGGCTTGCTCCGGTGGTTTTCTTGTTCTCATCGGCCGTTCTACTCACATCAACGCTATCTTTTGGCGTTACTCTTGGTCGTGATGTCGCGTTGTCCTACGGTGCCTGTGTTAGTGTCTCTCTCTGTGCGTGTGGATGGATGGATGGATGTCTCCTCTCACATGTACACACAACGCTGTCCACTTGTCTATCTTGTGTTATTAACGCTTTTATGCACGCACTAACTCTCGCTTGATGCTCAGAGCGCATATGCGCATATAATAAATTGTGTGTGCGCTCACATGTAACCAAGGAGCCACGCCCAAGAGACTCTGCCGCAACGTCTTGGCACCTCTCTCTGTTTCTCCTTCTCTGTTCATGTGTCCACGACGTCTTACAGGCTCACAGACGTCGCCACGACGCGCACAGACAAGCATGCCTCTCAAGCAGAGCAGCCGGAATCGAAGGGGTGTTGCTCGAGAGCACGGCCATCGGGGGTGATGGTGGCCGTGGTGGTGGTGGAAGAAAGGGTCACGTGTCTGCCGTGCGACACCACCCACCTCGCTTTGAAGCGCATCGCCGTCGCGCGAGTCGGGGATGCTCTCTTGACCTGCGCTGGCATGCGCTGCATATGTGGCTCACGCTTTCCCCACCTTGTCCCTCTCTCTCTCTCACGCTCGCTCTTTCCTGCCTTGCTGGGCAACTGTGCCGACGGCTATCGAGTGAATACCTCGGCCTTCAGCCCAACTCTCCCCGCCGAACATTGCCGACGCGTGCTTGGAGAAGAACGTGAGGCACAGGGGACCACTGTTGCCGTGAACAGGACACCGGCACCTTCTCGCCTTCTACCCATAGCAAGCACAAACCTCTGCACGCCAAGGGGCACCCTTGTTGAAGCGATGCTGCGTCCAACATGCGCGCTGGCGGCGGCGGAGTTCAAGCAGAAGTCGCGCTGGTCCAGCGTGTGGCCGAACATGCGCTATGGCGCCATGTACCTCAACTACAGCGTTGGTCGTCAGCTGCCGATGAAGGGTGTGAACTGGGTAACGCGAGATTCTAACCGGCTCACGAACTTTGCTGCTCGCTACAGCAGCGTCATTGAAGACATCGATGTGAAGCGCAACGAGGAGGAGCTGAACATCCAGATGAGCGACGTGCGATGGAACGACCACCGCCGCATCTACTGGAAATGCTTCTTTTGTGGCTCGTCGTACCGCAAGAATGTCTCGGTGCGCACCAAGTTCCACGCTGGGTGCAACTTCTGCAAGGGCCGCTACGCCTCCGAGGTTCTGAGAGAGCAGACTCCGGTGGTGGCGCTGAGGGAAGCGCAGCCGGAGCTGTTCAAGGGCCTGGCTGAGAATGAGAAGAACGACAACATAGGCTCGCTGAGCGTGACGAGCAAGTTCCGTGCTGAGTGGAAGTGCCAGTCTTGCGGGCAGCCGTACCGCGCGACAATTCGCAGCCGCACCGGGCTCACAGAACCAGGGCAAGCGCCACTGCACCCACGCATCACGGAGTGGTCTGCACACTGCCCCGCGTGCGCGTGGCGGGCAAACATGACTACCATAGGCCTGAAAGCGCAGGAGGAGGGCCAGTACCTGGGTCTCGAGACCTCCTTGGCGGAGGCGACGAGCGCGGCAGCAGGCAAGCGGATCCCGCGTCGCAGGAAGCTGGTGACGTGAGGCGGCTGCAGAGGGCTTCTCTTTCTGGTCGACGACTGCTTGCGCGTACAAACGTAGTCACGCCTGGATAGATCTTGTGCTGCTTTTATGGGCGCGGTCGCTACGGTGTGCGTGTGCTGGATGTCTGATGCAATACCTGCATGTGTGTTGCTGTGCGTTTTATGCTGTGTGTGACTGTGGTGGCGGACGTCTCGTAACGCCTCTCTTGCTGTTGAACTCTTGTTCTGTCTTCTTCACCCTCCGCCCTTCCCCCGCCTTCTAGATTTTGATGGACAGGGAGGGAGTGTGGTGGTGGTGGCGAGGTGATAGCAGGACCCACGCGATGACGTTGCTGCCGCGCCATCTCTTGGTGCACACGGCGGCGCTGCTGCTGAGGTGCCGGGCCTGTTTCAGTTTATCAGCCGTGCCCCCTTTCTCCTTTCGCCGTTGCTCTCTCCCAAAACTCACCTCAACAAAGACGCTCACCGAGGTGCTGTGACTTACTGATGGAACGCCGTCGTCGTTGCCGTTGTCGCCGTCGTCTCTCTTGATCTCTATTTTTCGATTCTCTGCATTTCCTTTTTTGTTTCGCTGCATCTCCCACGACGCCCTCAACACCGCCGCCACTACACCGCTCTTCGCGTGTGCGCTCACGTGGCGGCTGCTAGTGCCGCGCTTAGAAGATCAGCAGCAACTCAGGGGTAACAGCACTGTGGTCGAGACTGCTGAGTGGCGCATGTGCGTGTGTTTCACAGACGCCCCACCACACTCTTCTTGACAGCCTTCGCTCATCCATCGTCAATATCGACGGCCATGTCGAATAGGTTCTTTCAGAAGTTTTACCTGCGGTGCGGCGACTGCTCGGCGATCCAGCGTAGTGCCCAGGGGTACAAGCCGATCGTCAACCCCATTCTCTTCAAGTCAGATGATCACTGCCGCAATTACCACGACGAACAGCGCCGCGCCGCCGGGTACTCTGGCATGCTGGTGACGTGCCGCTGTGATCGCTGCCAGCGCGTGCATTCTAACTGGAAGGTGCTTGATGCGCAGCAGTTCCTCGACGCAAAGATGCGCATGACGCCGGAGGAGCGCACTCAGCGCTTGTGGGCTTCCAAGTCGTAACAAGCAGAAGGGAGCAAATGAGGGCTGCGGCAGCACCGCTGCGGGCCACGCACTGCTGGCGGGATGTCGGGGAGATCGAGAGGCGCAAGAGTGCAGGGGAACGCCCCCTTTTCAACCCCCGATGCCCTATCCTTCGCGTCATCTCCGCACTTTGATGCTATTCTACAATGTCGTCGCTGCTGATGTTCAGACGGGATGCTCAGCGCTGCGTGTTACCGTCGATGCGTGATGCTCGCTGCTGCACTTCTGTTCTCCCCTCGATGCGTGCCGTCTTGGAGGAGGAGGGGGAGGGCTCGCTGTCTCGCTTGCGGTGGGACTGATTGTGCGAGAGCGTTGGAGGCGCGGGTGGTGGCGCGCACGTGTGTATGGTGAGGTTTCGCGCTTGGAGAAGGAAAGAAAGGGACGTGAGCGTGTCTGCGTTGGCTGTTGGCGAACCGCTTTTCTCGTTTCGCCGCTTGTTTTGTCGGCTCCCCTCGACCTCTCCCTCCTCCCCTCCATATCGGACGTGCAACGGTGCTTGGAAGGGTTCGACTGTTTCTTGCCGATGTAAAAGTCGTGCTCATACATACTGAAGGGGGGGGGTGCACGTTCACGCGATAACGCACATGGTGGTCACAAAGCATAGAGTGGGGGCAAGCCCTCTCTTAATCTATCATGCATGCGGCTATCGTTGCGCTCCAGACGCAGCCGCATATCCGCCGCTCTCCGGTTGTTTATCTGCAGCAGCACGCGCGACTGCAGCGAGCGTGCGTGGTTGCTGGTGACGTGAACGTGTGTGTGCGCGCACAGATCGCCTCAGCTCTTCCTTACCCCTCTGTCTTCATCCCGTCTCTTCTGCTTCGTTTTCCCTCGTTTCTCCACCCGCTGCGGCGGCTGCACGCGGCCCCGCCTCGTTGTTGTTGGTTGTTTGTTTCGCGTGCTTCCGCCACAACATCCACTAATGTGCATCCGCACACGCACCGCCCTACGCGCCCGCACATGACCTTACACCTTCGATACGGGAGCATCCAGGCCCATCGCTGGCACACAAACACACGTGCACGCGCGCACCGATTTTGTTCTCGCTTCAGCAGGCACCGCGCCCCTCTCTCTCTTCGTATTTCTTAAGTCTTCTGTAAACCTCTAACGGGCCAATATCACTTCCATCGCGACGGCATCGCTGAAAAGCACACACAGACACTGTGGAAGATCTCCACACACGGCAAGGTCTCGTCGCTCGCCTCCCTCTCCCCCCCTCTGAGTGTGTCACGAAGAGCGCAGTTGGTCGTGCCGGTAGTCAGCTGGCCTCACTCTGATTAACAACTAAACTTGCATCCCTTCCCACCTCTAACTAAGCCCTGTTCACAGCGAGAAAGAGCGAGCGTAAGCTGCTGTTTGGCGCGCCTTTAATCGCTACCCTTCACACGCCTCTCAAACACACACACACACACACACGCAGAGAGAGAGAGACCCTTCCCTGCGTTCTGGGCGCCCATCTCACATCCGTTCTCCATCCCCCCTCCCCCGCTATACGCTGTCGACCAGAGTGACGATGCGTACGTCCGACGCGCTCCTGCAGCAAATCGGCGCGACCTTTGCGGTGCACTACCACACCACACTCGTGAAAGCCCCGGAGACGTTGGCGGCCCTCTACACCCCCTCGGCGCATGTTGTGCACCGCTTCGAAAAGGCGAACGGCGCCGCCGAGCTATCCTCGCTGCTCACGTCCCTCACCGCTGAGGGCCTGACGGGAGTGAGGCTCGAGGACGTCATGGCCGTGCCGACCACCTCCGGCGCAATCAAGGTCACGATGAAGGGCCAGTTCGTCAGCGCCGACAACACGCAGTCCTTCACTCAGGAGGTGGAGCTGAGTGAGCTGGAGAAGAATACGTACGGCATCAAGAGCGATAAGCTGAGCTACTCGGCTGTTGGGCAGACGGCGTGGGCGGCCGAGACGCCGGTGCTGAAGGCGGCCGCGGAGCCGGCAGTGGCCCCTGCTGCTGCTGCAGGGGAGACGCCGGCTGCGGGCTCTGCGGCCCCTGCCAAGAGCGCCGATGTTTGTGAGACGGCAGCGCCCGCGCCTGCCGCTGACGCCACCGCCAACCCACCGGCGGACCAGGCGGCAGCGCGGGCCCCGGCGGCCAACAAGAAGCCGGCAAGCTTTGCAGAGGCGCTGCGCCTCAACAAAGCGAGTGAGGGCGCCCCCTTTTCCAACACGGCGGTGCGTGTGACGGACAAGGTGAAGGGCGCTGGGGAGAAGGGCACTGGCAAAGGTGCGAAGAAGGACAAGGCCGCCTCGCCCTCAGCGGCGTCTGCCAAGCCAAAACCGACCAAGAAAGCGCACAGCACGCCCGACTCGGTGATCTACTACGATATCATCCTGAAGGAGCTGCCAGCGTCGACGACGGAGGAGAAAGTGCGCGCTGTAGTGACGCCGGTAGCCGCTGTGAAACTTGTGAACATCGTCAAGAGCGAGAAGCGTCGCCGCAGCAAGGAGGCCGCGTCGGAGACGATTACGTTTGCCTTTGTGCAGCTGGAGCGCCCCGTTGACGCCGCTGCCACCTACGTGAAGAACGTCGTCGCGAAGCTGACGGAGATGAACAAGGAGATGCGCATAGAGGAGGTGCGTGAGAAGCCGGCCTCTGCTGGGGCTCGAAGGACGCGGGAGGGCGCTGCGGCGTTGCGGAAGAAGGAGGTGAAGGCATGAGTACCTGCTGCACGACAAGAGAATGCCTCTGTGCCAGGGTGTGTGATGCGCGGATGTGTTGTATGAAGGGCCCGGGCCTTTCTTGCCGTTTCGCCGTCGCACCTCCTTTTGTTTTTCTTTTGTGTGTTTCCTGCCTCTCTCTCCGCCATTCGTGGGCCCACGTGGGTGGTGTTGATGGTGTTGACGGCGGAGGCTGTGCATTAATGCCTTCTCGCTCTTGTTTTCTTTTTTTTTTTGCCTTTTATTTTTCACTAACGGTGCGTGTACGCTTGTGCTTCGTGCTTCCGCTTCTTCGTTTCTTGACACCCGTCCCCCTCTTGCCCCTGGCTCAGCGTTGCGCGTGTGGCCGTCTGCGCGCCCCCTCTCTGGCTCTTATAAGGTCTTGCGCGGTGATGTGTGCATGTGTGCCCCACCCCGTGTTGTGGCGGTTTTGTGTGCGGCATGGCGCGACGTTACTTGTTGTTGCTCTTCCGTGTCTCTTCATATGGCGTGGCCTTCCCTTCCCTGTGATGCAATGAACGAAAGGGACCAAGGAAAGGGCGAGCGCAACGCCGAGAAAAGATGGCCGGTCGTTTGGTTTCGCGTGTGCGCGCATGCGTGTGCCGGCGTGTACGTGTGCACGTGCACTTGTGTGTGTGTGTGATGTGCGCAAGGCAAGGACAGAGAACAGAAAAAAAATGGGGTGGTGCGGCGGCGATCATCGAATAACGTAAGGAGAGCAGCGTAAAAGCATCCAGCAAGTGTTAATATATGAGTAACCACAAAGCAGCGAAGAAAAAAGCGTTCACGTGATAAAACGAAAAACCAACCAGAGGAGGACGTGGAGGAGGCGTCTGCACGGTCGTGCGCATGTGCGTTATTGGGTGTATGGGATGCGCGTGCGAGGGAATGAATCGACCTGTCGATGCAGAACGGTGATGCGCCATCGCTATTCTTATTTTTTTTTCAGCGCCTCTCCATTCTTGTCCCTCTCCCTCACACCGTGTTCGTCTTTCGCGGACTGTTTCTCTCGTGCACCCGCTCCACCTTTTGCTAGCGCTGTGCAGATGGTCTTGACGTCTTTTTCATTCCGAGTGCAACCCACAGCATGAACGCACCCCGGTGCTGGTGCCTTTTCTATGAGCTTCACTGAAAAGGCTTGCAGCAGTGGCCGTCGCAGCGGACCGGAAATCGCTCGTCTGATGACTCAGGTCTTCCACGCCTTTTTTCGTTTGGATCCGGTCCTTTCACTTCACCACTCCCCTTGAACGCTCTTCTGTTTTCCGCACATCCGTGCTTCACCTCACCACTTGTCCGCTCCTTTACACAGCATGTGGATACGTCGCCGCGTACGAGCAGCGCCCTTCCCCATCTCCCCTCTACTGATGAGAAGGGGCTGTCACATTTGAAAGAAGCGACGAACCTCTTTCAACGAACGTCCCCTTTTTCCACAACAGACGTGCATCTTCACCCGCCAACGGACACTCGCGCAGTGATACGTGAGGCGCCAGTAAAGGAACGGAGCCAGAAGTCACTCTTCGGGCACAGCCCCCACCCCTGCTGCTTCGCTTCGCTACGCCTCCCCACTCCGAAAAAAAAGCGGCTGCGCCCCTACACACGGGAAAGCCGTGCGCAGTCCTCTCTTCGCTCTTCTTCCAACCAGACCCTCTGAGGAGACACCGACACACACAAACACACACACACACACACAGGGGGAGCGTGCCGTGACGATGAAGACCATTCGCACGATCGGCTTCACCGGCACTATCGCAAGTGGCAAGACTTCCCGCTGCAAGCACCTTCTGAAGGTGGCGGAGAGCTGGCAGCAGTCCATTGCTGCTGCCAAAGGTTCAGGGAAGAATAACGCGACTCCCTCAGCAGCCCTCGGCAGTGATAGAACGATGCGCCCGCAAGCTATCCCGTCTTCTTCGGCGCTGGCGGTTCACTACATCAATGCAGACCTTGTCGGTCACCACATCTACGAGCCTGGCAAGCCATGCTACTACGATTTGCTGCAGCACTTCGGCACCGCTATCCTGACCGCGCCGGCTCCGACTAAAGCAGCGAGTCAACAGACAGGGCCCCCGACCCAACGAATACAGGAGGGGGCCGGTCGAGGTTTTAGCGCCGCGGGGTCAGGAAAGGCGGAGCCATTTATTGATCGTCGTGTGCTGGGCCAAATCGTGTTTGCTGAGGAGCGCAAGCTGCAAGAGCTGAACTCGATCTGCTGGCCGTACATCACCGCCGCCATCAAAGACGAGCACGCCAAGGTGTATGCGAGTCTTAAAGCAGCATATCCGTCCCTTATGGGGTCGGCTGAGACCTTGTCCTCTGCCATACAGACGCCGACGATTGTTTCGCCGCCGTCCCCGTCACCTTCGACGTCGCCTGATGCCGCCGTCTTGGCAGCACCGGCCGTCGGGTTGGTCATTGTGGAGGCGGCTTTGCTCTGTGAGATGACGGAGGTACTGGAACTGACTACCGACCTCTGGATGACGCACTGCACCTCTGCAACGGCGGTGGATCGCGTTATGATGCGCAACCAAATCAGCCGTGAAGACGCCGAGCGGCGAGTGGCCAGCCAGCTCGATGTGGAGCGGAAGCTGCTCAAACTGCGCCACCTGCCTTATAAGGGCGACATCGAAGTCTTCGACACGACGCAGGTGAGCCTGGAGGAGGGACTCAAAGAAACGGAGGCTGCCTTCGAGCGATACTGGAGGAAGAAGATCGCAGTTCACCTATAACAGGTGTGCCGAAATGAAAGTGCTTCCTTCGCGAAGGCGTTTTACTGGATTTGCCGACGGACACAGCGGTAAAGTGCTTTTCCTGCACAGTCGCCCTTCCAGCCGTGACCCATGGACGGCGTCTTTCTCTCTCTGCCTTCTCTCCTCATGCATCTCTGTGCCATCGTGAACACATCTAAAGCATTTACTGTTCGGTACGCACACGCCGATACACATACAGGCGCCACGAGTGCTGCTATGGGCGCGGCACCACCACCTGCGCCCCCCCTCTCTTTACCTGCTTTTTGGCGATGCCGGCGCTATCGATTCTTCACACTCTCATTTTGTTTTTTCTAATGTGTTGGCGATGTGGTTTCCGTCAGCGTTGCTTGCGTGCGTGCGTCCTACTTTCCCTTCACGCGACGATGATGATGACGTTCTCTTTGCGCATCTCAACTCTTCTTGTGCGTCATGGTTCCCTCATGTTCCCTTTTCTTTTTCTCCCCGTCCAAATGCTGCTACAGGTTGGCGTGTCTACGGCACGTGACTGCAGAGGCGGTCTGTGCGTAGGGTGGGTTGGTGGTGTACTGGTGGCCGCGAGCAGGCGTGCATATTCTCTCTGTCGCCTGCTTTCTTTTTTTTTTTGTTGTTGATGCCCCCCTCCCTTTCCGCTGCTGTTGTTAGCAATTCTCCACCTGACGCGGACGTCCCTCCCTGTGCCCCTCGTACCTCTTGTGAGTTGATGTGCCGTACACACACACAACCGTCATTTGCTAACTGTGACTCCTCCCATCCGCACCAGCCGCGCCATCACCGTGCTAGTGCACCAACCCTCCTTCCTCCTCCCTTCTGTGGTGTGGCCGTCCACAACTCCTCCTTGTGCCATGTGCGACCGTCGTGACACCCGCAGTGAGGAGAGTGCAACCGAGCAAGCGCAAAACGCAAAGCAAGAAAGGCAGACGCGCGCCCACGCGCTGGAATGCGTGGCTATACGGCCATTCGCACACATCGATACGGAGAACACAGATGGTATCGCCGCCCCCCTGCCAACACGGGTATGAGTCGTTGACTCATCGGAACCCCCTAAAGCTTCCTCCCTTTCCTCTCATTCGTTCGTCGGCATCATCGCAGTGCCATCCAGCGCGCGCGCGAGGTCGTTGGAAGAAACTCAGACTCCCTCCCTTGTATTTCATGTCCCTTCTGCTCTTGGCGTTTTTTCGGTGCTCTGACCCTGCCAAGGTTCATGGAATTGGTGCGCGGCCGCAGCACTGACCCCCCTCCTGCATTTTAGTCGTTGGCTCTCTCTCTCATTTGTTTTTTTTTTGCCCGAACGCGCGTGTGTGTGTGTGTTCCTTGCGGCTCTGCCTGTATGCCGGCGAAGGCACGCTGTCACTCTTTCTCCACCAGTCTCTGTGGTTGCCTGCAGCGAAAAACACACGCCCGCTCCCTCGCGACTTTCCTTTCACCGTCGATAGACATCCCCATCAGCCACTTTCCCTTCTCTCTCGCTCACTCGCTCTCTTGCCGTTGTATCCGTGATCGCTGGCCATGAGCGCGCCCGCGAGTGTGGAGGCGCTGCGGCGGCAGCTGCAGGCGGAGCAAGACGCGCACGCAGCGACCATGGCGCAGCTGCAGGAGCAAACGCGCACATTCCAGGCAGTGCTGGCGGAGCAGCAGGAGGCCTTCACAGACCTCATCACCCGTGTAACGGAGCTTCGCGTGGCGAAGGGCGAGTGCATGGCTGCGCAAGTAGCCGGTCGCACACAGCACATGACCTTCAATACCGGCTCTGCCCTGCTTGACGGCTTCTTGTACAGTCTGCATGCGAAGCTGGAGGATCCAGAGATGTCGGTCGCCACCTCCGTTCTCCAGAAGCTCGAGAACGCCGCGCTGGAAGCGCTCACGCCGTACGGGCCGGGGCGCGTGTCTGCCCTCTTAACCAGTAACGCCTCTGCTGTGCGCACGACGGGCCTCCTCGTGCTGTTCCCCAATGACGTGCGTGGCGTGCGACAGTGGGCGCGGAAGCACCTGAGCAGCTGTGCTTCCTGCGCCGCTCGACAGGCGCAGCTGCCGGCGTGGACGCCGTACCGCTACGACAGCAAAGGGACCGGCTTCGCTGCAGCCCCCAACCTTCGAGCGATTCCGAACAAGAACTACCACCACGTCGCCATCTCCCTTTTGCAGGAGCGCAGCATAGCGGACCGGATGGACACCGAGAACCAGCTCGTCATCATGCGCGCCACGGCGCTTGTGCGCGTGCAGTCAGCGCAGACAGGACAGCCGCTAGCAGATTCGGCGACTACATGTGCGCAGATGACCAGCAGTCTGCAGGCCTTCTTGGCAGAAACGATGACGGAGCTCCGCAGCAACATCAGTGTTTCTGCTCCGTGGAGCACCGGCGCCAACCCGAACAGCGAGCTCTCTGCAGCCATCGAAATCCTTCTCCACATGGTTGAACCAAGCGTGCAGGTGCGGCCCATGCAGCAAGTCGCCGTCAACTCCACTGGTGCCTCGTGCACCCTTGTGGAGATTGAGGCGACGGTGAGTGTGCCGCTTCACGTCTCGGCACTGGCGCCGCTGCTTCGCTTGATGGATGACCCGGCGCAGCGCGGCTATGTGATTCAGCAAGTTCTCACGCCGCTGGCGCGCCGCATTGGTGACGCTCTCGGCGACGGCGACTTGGCCGCCCACTACACGTCGACGGGTCTGCGGTTTGCTGAAGCGCTGTATCACATTGCCGTGCATCAGGGCCTCGTGGAAACCGACGGGTCGCCTACCGGAAAATCCAGCACGAATCCTTCGTCGAGGTCGTCTCCAGGTGGCAAGGACGGGAAGAGCAAGACACTGGAGCAGCTCTACCTCATTCTCCAGGCGCTGGCGGTCTTTGGCACCAGCGTCGATGTGGAGGTGATCACGCCACACGTGCCGGCAGGCCAGCCGGAGTCGAAACAGGATGCAAAGAGGGCGGCATTGCGCCTCGCTCGTGCTCTGCTGCGGCAGTTTGCGGCCCCGAACCCACACGTGGTGCCTCGAGGCGACGATGTAGACACCGTAAACATGACCATCAAGGTTTCGCGTGCCCCGACGACCTTCCTGGAGGTTCTCAATCGCGCCTTCAGCAGCAACCACCGCCTCCCTCCCACCTCACGCAGCACCGCGCTTGACGCATTCATGTCGCCCAAGTCGAAGATCAGCCTGGGGTTGAAGCTGTTCAGAGAGCTTGTGGTGGAAGTCTATCGGCCCTATCACCCCTGCACGGGCATTGTCTTGGCGGCAGAGAACGGTGTGGGTGGTCGCCCTCGTGCGCCGCCATGCGTGCCGGTCATCGACCTTCCTGTGGACGTGGTGGAGGCGAATGTGCGTGTTGCAGCGTACGTCGAGCAGCGCCTGCAGCAGCTAAACGAGATAGAGGCGTCAGATGTCGTTGCAGCGGAGGGCCGACTTGAGCGGGAAGGTAAGGCTTTCGTGCAGCGGGTGGCGTCCACGCTGCAGCAGGCGGCGCCGGCGGAGCGACTATGCAGGCAGTGGACTGCTGCGCAGATCACGGTAAACGAGGTGTCGAAAGTGCGCGTGGATGCCTTGGTGCCGTTTGCGATGACGGAGGTGGACGCTCGATCAGCGACGAAGCCGCTGCTATACCTGCACGTTGTCTACAGCAGCTAGGCATGAGGGTACCAACTTCACAAAGAAAAAGAATGAGTGAAGCTAAGCTGCGAGGAGGCCAGAGAGAGAGAGCGTGGGCGTCAGAGAGCAACACGCGCGTCTTGCGTTGCCCAGCGTCTTGCCGCTGCTTCAGATGGTGGCCGTTCGACAAAGGCCATGGGCTTGCGTGGTGGTCATGCGCCCCTTCCCTTTCCTTTTTCGTTTTAAATCGCGAAACCACTGTGATGCACGGCGTTCCGCACTGATGGGCGCTGATCTCTGCTCTTGCCCTCTTCCCTGAAAACCCCTCTCCCCCCAAAAAAAAAAATGAAAACAACGCAAGACAACAAAGACGCCCATGGCTGTTTGTGTGTACCGATCGGCTCGTGTGCGTTTTTCCCCATCCCCTCCCCTCCTCCGTCCCCGCCCCCACCACACACGAGCTAGTGAAGGTGGTGGTGGCTGTTCAACACGGCGCACGCAAGCGCTGCTCATCTATATATATTTTTTGTCTCTTCCTCGCCGTTCTCTGCCGCGCATGCGCTGAACCCACCGCCGCCGTCCTCGCCCCTTCAGCCATGACGGCTTCTGCACCGCTTCCTATCCCTACCTTCGGTCTCTGCTCTTGGTGCAGCAGTGCGTGCGCGCCCCATGCCGATGTGTAGACTCCCCTGCACAGCGGCGTTGTCTTCGTTATCCTCTGTTTGCTGCTTTGAGTCCCTCATGACAGAGGAGGGAGACACACCTCCGCGCGTGGCATCTCAGGGCCCAGCGGCCCCGCACCCTCTGTGTGGGTGGAGGAGGCCAAAGCAGCCCTCCTATATCCCTGCCAAATGCCGAACCACTTGAGGTGGTGACCGGGTCAGGTGCCTACGACGTATGGGGGGAGGCGAGTGCGATGCATCCCTGCTGATGTGGGCGGCCGTGCCCTGGACGGCGTGGCGTCGGGGCGACCTGCGACTGTGAACAGGTCTGTGCCCATCCACGTGATGGGCGTTCATCTTTTTTTCTCCTTTGGCTTGCGTTTTTTAGGCGTGACGCGGTTCGATGCTATCGTGGTATATTGCATACGTGACTACCCTCACCCGTGCTACCTTCCATCCTTGCCGCTGGCCTCCTCTTTCTCTGTTCCCAAGTATCTCTCTTGCCTTGTGCCGGTGCTGTGCTGCAAGCAGACGCACGGGCGCTCCGCCACACGAGAGAAAGGCACAGAGAGAGACCTATACAGGAGCTGGCAAAGAGGCGCACGGGGAGTATGGCATAGGTGACCGTGAAAAGGAAAAGGAACGAAATTTGAAAAGCTGAGAGCGACTCTCCTGTCTCCGCCCACCTCGTGACGACTTGTCTTTCCCTCTTTCTACAAACAAGTTAGCGCTTGCGAGCCACGCCAGAGAAAGACGAAGGGGGCCTCAGGCGTATGTCGGTGCGCTCACTCACTACCACTGCACACCTGTCTGTATGCCTTGTGTGCGCGTGTGCCACATGGGACGTCCTCCTCCTCCTGTGGGCGTGCATGCCATCGGTTTCTGATTCTGTTATGCTCCTTTCGGGTGTTTCGTTTATTCCGTGACTTTCCGCTGCCTCCTTCACCTCGCCCTCCATCTGTTGACTTTGCCGCTGCTTCACGCCGCGGCTGAGATCACTTGGTTGCACAGCGAATCGAGAAATAACCAAGCAACAGCAAAAATCGATCTTTTCAGTGCAGCCTGTCTAGTACCTTCCCCCCGTCATCCCCCTCCCCCTTCTCCAGCCCCCCTCCTCTCACATTTGTGCGCACGTTGGTGATTCACTCCATTTACTTTGCTCTCCCGGCCTCGCCCACCCGAGGCAGTCACCCACAAACGCACACACAGATAGACAGTCTACAACTGAATCGCCTCACGCCCTCACGATATACCCCCTCTCCCTCCTGCGGTGGACACTCTTCCCTGTGTTTTCTCCATCGCGCCTCGTTCTCGAGGTGTAACGGACTCGTCTTCTCCAGGAGCACCTGTGGCGTTGGGACCGCCGGCAGCACGATTCGGCTTGCGCGTTTTTTCCCCTTTTTTTTCTGCTGAGAAACAGAAAGAGAGGCTGACATCCTTCCTTCCTCTCCTCCGTGTGCGTTCGTGTGTGTGTGTGTCGTTGGGCGTCTCTTCCCGTTCCTCGCCTCACCGGCTTCTTGTTTTGCGTGTGACGCGGGACAGAACCAGACGAGTGCGAGAGAGAGACACACACGGTCGCGACGAATACAGCCACGCACTCGAAGACAGTGTGTTGGGACAGCAGAGAGAAGCGCGGAACAGAAGAGCGAAAAGGAAAGTGTCTCTCGCCACCAAGCGGAGCTCATTACGCGTACACCGTTTTGATACACACGCACATACGCGGCATATCCCACCCAACGCCCATCTCCGTGAACGAAAACGAGGAGCGGCGCTGACAGTGCAGCGTCTCATCGTTTTCTTTGTTTTTTTTTTTTCATCTCTCCGTTCCCCTCCCTCCCCCTCCGAGCACCACCGTGCGCTCTCTTTGTCTGCTATACAGACTCGCTCTTGTCTTTGTCTTGCGCTCCCCTCGCTGGTTCTCTCTGTGAGCCGCCGCCGCCGCAGCAGCCCTGCCTCTCCGGCTCGGCCTACGTCTGCCTGTGCGTCTGTGTAGGTGTGAGGTGGTGCGCCATCCATCATCTTTCTTTCCGCCACACCTCTCTCCCTTGTCCTTTAGTTGTGTGTGGTGTGTGCTCTCGCCTCTTCTCTCTTCGTCGATTTCTCGTGTTCGTGCCCGTGCATCTGCGAGTGGCAGGCAGCTCGTCTCTCTCTCTCTCCCACCCCACCGCACATCTTCTGCACTTTCGCCTTGCTTTTCTCGCGTGCGTTGCGCATGTGAAGTGCGCTAGTTTGTAAGATTGTGTGTGTGCGCGCGCCTCGGCAGCATCTCTTCCCACCAACTTCCTTCTGCGTTGGTGTTTTCTAGCGCTGTCTGCGTTCCTATCTCGCTCTCTCTCGCTCTCGCTCTGTTCGCGTGCGCGCGTCACCGTGTCCGTGCGCCGTCGCTGTTTTTTTTTTTTTCCAGGGTGTTTCTGATCTCCCCTTCCATTTCTTTGCTTCTCCGCCTTACTTGTGTGCTCCCACTACGCCGTCCTTCTTCGAGAAGCTCACCACCAAGTTCAGCCCCAGTAACAAGAAAAAAGGAAACACCACCTCGTCATCCAGTCACACCCGAGACAACATGTCGCTCAACGCTGCCGATGCCGCGGACGAACGAAGTCGCAAGGAGATGGACCGGTTCCAGGTGGAGCGCATGGCTGGGCAGGGTACATTCGGCACAGTGCAACTAGGGAAGGAGAAGTCGACAGGCATGAGCGTGGCGATCAAAAAGGTTATCCAAGACCCGCGCTTCCGCAACCGCGAGCTGCAGATCATGCAGGACCTCGCCGTGCTGCACCACCCCAACATCGTCCAGCTCCAGAGCTACTTCTACACCCTGGGTGAGCGCGACCGCCGCGACATCTACCTCAATGTCGTGATGGAGTACGTGCCGGATACGCTGCACCGCTGCTGCCGCAACTACTACCGCCGTCAAGTGGCGCCACCGCCGATCCTGATCAAGGTCTTTCTTTTTCAGCTGATCCGAAGTATCGGGTGCTTGCACCTGCCCTCCGTAAACGTGTGCCACCGCGACATCAAGCCACACAACGTGCTCGTTAACGAGGCGGACGGCACACTGAAGCTGTGCGATTTTGGCAGTGCGAAGAAACTCTCGCCGTCGGAGCCGAACGTGGCATACATCTGCTCTCGTTACTACCGAGCCCCTGAGCTCATCTTCGGTAACCAGCACTACACGACCTCGGTCGACATCTGGTCGGTGGGGTGTATCTTTGCTGAGATGATGCTTGGCGAGCCCATCTTCCGCGGCGACAACAGCGCCGGCCAGCTGCACGAAATTGTGCGCGTGCTCGGCTGCCCCTCGCGCGAGGTGCTGCGTAAGCTGAATCCGTCGCACACGGACGTGGATCTATACAATAGCAAGGGCATCCCGTGGAGCAACGTTTTCTGTGATCATTCGCTGAAGGACGCCAAGGAGGCGTACGATCTTCTTAGTGCGCTGCTGCAGTACTTGCCGGAGGATCGCATGAAGCCTTACGAAGCACTGTGCCATCCGTACTTTGACGAGCTTCACGACTCCGCCACGAAGCTGCCGAATAACAAGGATCTCCCGGAAGACCTCTTCCGCTTCCTGCCGAGCGAGATCGAGGTCATGAGCGAAGCGCAGAAGGCCAAGCTGGTTCGCAAGTAGAGGGGAGGGGCGAAGCGAGGTGGATGGAGGGAGCCGGTCGCACGGCTGTGCCAAAGACGCAGAAGAAGCGTGATGACGGCAGAGCGCCCTTGCAGCGGGCCCGAAGAAACAAAGGATGACAGAGGGGAAGCGTCATGTCAGCGGTGCGGAGAGTGGCGCAGCGGCCAACAGAGCGGGAGAAGCCGGTAGACAATGACTGAGACCGTTGTGGTGGTGAGGAGAGCAGCTGGAGCTTCCTCTTCAGCGCCTTTTTGTTATTGTTGTTGTTGCGTGGGATGCCTCTGCATCCCTCGGCGGCTCCTCCGCCTCTACCCTGCTCGATGACTCACAGATGCGGCTGAGAGGCTCTTGCTTATGAGTGCTGATGCTGTAGCGATGCGACACGCCCAAAGTATCGCCTCCTCTGCTTGGTGTGTTTCGTTCAAACATGCGCACATACCCATGCCCTCCTTTTTTTTCCGTGAAGGGTGAAGTCTGCGTCTGTATGATTGTCGAGGCAGTTGCAGGTGACCTCTTTCCCTCTCTCTATATAGTTTTTCCTTTTTATATCTCGATCGAGTGGCCGAGTGCGTGTGCGTGTGTGTGTGCTTGTGTGCGCTCACCGCTCTCCGTCTCTCTCTTCCTCTACCTCTTCCTTCCCCATTCCTAAGATGCCGAGGTGCACCTGCGCATGCGCGCGGGTGTGTACACACGCCCTGTTCCCACATCTCCGGCCGTCTATTTCGGCGTCTCTCCTGTGATGTGCGTGCCGGTTGAATTTTCAGAATGGCTTTCTTCTTCACCTGTAGCGTGGCATGACTCTTGCGCACATAGGCAATGCACACGACTGCGCACGCGCCGTCTGTGTTCCCGGCGCAACGCGCTTCCCGTGCACGCGTGGGCTTCCGTTGTCTTTGTTCTCGTGCCCGGATGATTGCGATGACGGACGAAAACCACGAAGGGGAAAACGCAGCGGCGAAAAGAAGGCCGTGAGTCAGGCGTTCCTGTGTGGCGTGGCGCTGTCCACGGAGAGCGGGGAGACGGATGAGGTCTTATGGGCGTGTGAGCACACGTGTGAGTGCGCCTCATCAACGACCCTCTCTGCCTCTTCCTCGTGGCTTTTCAGTGGTGCGATCGTCATCGCTTCGAACCCTTTCACGAGGGGTCACGGACAGAGGACATGCACACAGCCACACAGCCGCACATCACAGCCCTCTCTCTCGAGTAGAAAATACGAAGCACGTTGTATGGCGGCTCTACTTTTCGGATACACGATATATATATATATATATATTACATGAAAGGCGAGCAGCTGTGAAAAGGGGTCAGCCCAGAACAAGAGACAAAATCTTTTCTCTCAACGGCAGCACTGCGAAGTATCGAAGCGAGAGCGAGAGAGGGGGAGAGGGAGAGAAAGTAGAGGGACAGAGCGCAACGCACGCAGAGGCGGTTGGAGGGGGGGGGAACCAAGTGACGACCACATCAGCACGAAATCTCCTTGTTGTGCCGACACGCTGAGGTCAACGGAAAGGAGGTCGCTGCAAGCTTCATTCCGCGGCCGCGATCTGCACTCCTTGTTTCTCCTCTCGCCCATCTAGCACGTCGATGGCATGCATGCAGTTGTGCAGGCACGGCAGCCGCTTCCTTCATCTTCAATGCTCTTTCTGTGCGTCTCTCGCTGGTCGTCGCCCACCGCGCACGGTTACATGACGCCTGATGAGCAGTCCTGCCCTTGCGCCCTCTGCGTACGCGCGCCTTTTCTTTTTTTTTCCTTTTTTTTTCGCTCTTAGGTACCGTTCTTTGCGCCTTTGCGTTTTTGCGCGTGCTGTGTTGCGCCGACCTCTCCACCCCCTCCGCCTCTCGCCACGTTCTACTTTGCCCTATGGTTTGGTTTTCATTTCTAGGAATAGATAGCTCTCCGTCTCTTTACTCGTTGTTCCGAAGAGGAACAGCAAAAAAAAAGTAAAAAAAGCAGGATAAAAGCTGATGAAGAATTGAACTGGACGAACGCTCTCTCCGCCACATTCTCCGCGTTCCTCTCTGCTCTTGTCCTCCCTCCCCCTCACGTTGCGTCACATCCTCTCCGCTGATCTTCCGTGCGTCATGCACATACAGACACCCGCATCTCCGCGGAGCAGCGAAAGGAGGGATAGCTCGCAGAGAGAGATCGAGAGGGGGGGGGGGTGGAGACGAGGAAGAGCCCAGAGAGCGCGTGAATGCACTACTGTGGACAAGAGATACATAATGAGAAGCGTGCGAGAAGGCGGGCGAGAGAGGAAAAAGAGGTGCGCGAAGCGATGAACGCCATTTTCGTTTTCGTTTCCCCGCTTGCACACGTCAGCGCGTGGCATGTTAGCATAAGCGGCTCTCTCTCTCCGTCTGTCTGTGTCTGTGTCGGAGTTAATGTTTTCCTTCTTTCTCGTGTTTGTCGTTTTCTCGTTGCTTCCGTTGCTCATTCTGTTTTGTGTGTGTGTTTCGTTGTCTCTTCATGTGTTGCCAATTTGGTGTCATCGGCTCTCTCTCTGTCTCTCTCTCGTGGCTGTCTTTCTGATGCGCAGGGGATTTTTCTTCTGTACTGTTTCGGTGCGTCTTTCGTCCGTACGTTTCTTGTCGTTTTATCTTTCTTTCTGTGCCTGTGTTTGCGCCGTTCTCTCATGCCCTGTTCAGTCTTTTTTTTTTTTATTTGCGTCGTGGCGTTGATGGTCTCTCTCTACCGGGTCGTCTGCGCGGGGCGGATGGCGCTGGTGCGGAAGCGTTCATTCTTCCCATGTGAGGGATCGAACATGTACGTTTGTGCGTGTATGCGTCGCGGCTTGTTTGGTAGCGTTTTTATATTTTTGTGTTGTTTTTGGCGCGTGTAGACACGCGTACACGTCGGTTTCTTTCGAAAAAAAAAAAAGAGACCCAAGCGACGAGGGGAAGGGAGAGCGCGCGAGGGAAGGGGGAATGAGCGGCGAAAGCGAAATGCTGGAGGTGCGCAGCCGACTTTTGGCTGCCCCCCCCCCCTCCCTCTCCCCCAGTGTGTACTTACTGCCTCATGCGACGAGGAGTGCGCTGCGGCTGAGCAAGCGTGCATGCCCTTGGGCGGAATAGGTGACATTGCAGCTGCGCTGAGAGCCGAGGAAGGGAGGGGATCGTGAGATGTTGCCCAGATTCTTGCTTCTCTCTCTGTGTCCTCCCTCTCTCCTGGTCTCTGCGCTCCCTGATCTCGTGCGAAAATGATAAAAATGTATGTAGTTGTGTCTTTTTGTATGTGTGTGTGCGTGCATGCGTGCGTTGCGGCGCGTGTGTACGGTGCATTATTCGTTGTTTCTTTCTCTGTTCTTTCTTTTTTTTTTGTGTTGATGCTCCGTGTGTGTCGCATGTGCGTTTTGGTTGTTCGCCTCCCCCCTCCCCGACAGCATCGGCTGAACGCGGTGCTCGCTCGCTGTTTCTCTCATCTTCTTTTTTGTGTCTTTTGTGGGTTCATGTGCACGTGTGGGCGTCTGTGTTGGCGAGCGTCTATGTCCAACGGTGTCCGTACGGGGTGTGCGCGGGATTTTTGTGCGCGAGAGTGCCTTTTTTTTTGACTTCCGTGCTTGTGCTTGTTGTGGTTGCTTGTTTTACTGTAGGAGTGTTGTGTGTGTGTGTGGTGTGGTGTCGCTCTGGTGTATGTTTGCTCTATGTCTCATCTGAGGCTCGCTTCTTTTTTTTCGTCTTGTTCGGGTGTCGTTGTACTGTGATGTAGGTGCCCCTGTATGCGTGTGCGACTTTTCGTCCCCCTTTGGCTGTTGTTGGTGTTCTCCCTCGATTTGTCACCTCATCCCTTCCCACCGTCGTCACTGCCCACGTTGCTCATGCATCATCTGCGCCAACACACCCACGACGGCACCAAACGTAAAGCCGATTCCGCTCTTCAGTGGCTATTTTTCTCCCTCCTTGGGTGTTTGTGCCACGCCCTCGCTTACTTGGCTATCGCTCTCGCTCCTCCTATCGGCACACACACACACACACATACACACACGCACACGTATATATACGCACATGTATGCACCGCCCCATGAAGCGAGAGAGATGAACCATGAACCAAAAACGAAGGGACGCACACATGCGCAAGTCCTCTCTTCACTGAACCCTCCCCCCCCACCCCACCTACACATACACAAACACATGGGCTCCGAGCAGGGCGCAGGAGCGAAGTCGGCGTGCCGTAATTATTTCAGTTTTTCTACAAGTCTGCAAGACGCCAGCACTCGTGAAAGGTTCTCCTCTCTTCCGTAATATCAACGGTGTCTATGTCCATGGATGTCCCGCCCACCTCCTTGGTTTCTCTTTCCGTTGAGGATGGACACGCCAAATAGGCAAGCGGGCATGATTGAAAGAGAAGAGGGGAGTGCCAAGGCGGGAGGGAGGGAAGGGGAGGGGGCGGCATACGAAAAAAAAAAGAAAGTGCACCGCTGACGTCGTGCATACAGACACAATGGTGAAGGAGTCGCAGCATCCGCATCCATGTTGTCGTCTCTTAAAGAGCGATATCAGAAGAGAGCATGCACGCGCACACGCACAGACACAGACACACACACACACAGAAAGAACTCAAACGTAAGAACAGCGAAAACAACAACCCACAAACACACACACACACACCAATCGAAAAACCTCTTCCGAACAAGCAAGCGGAACACGCCGCGAGGAGCTCAAAACGCACCCTCACCCCCCCCCCCCGGGGGGGGGAGGGATCGGGCAGGCAAGGCGAGACTCAGCATGCCTCGACAGAGGAAAAACTGTGACGGATCGAAAAGCGCAGTGACTGGAAGCTGGTGTGTGTGTGCGTGTGTGTGTCTGTGTGTGTCTGTGTCGCGCGAAAGGGCAGATGGGGAGGACAGAAGCGTCTAAAGGACGAAGAGCGGGAAGGGGAGGCGGAGGGAGGAGCGCATGTGGCGCACGCGCCTCATTCATCGCCCTTTGCTTGCGACGCCGCTGCCGAGGGAACCTGGCGTAGCGAAGCCTCTCTCTCTCTCTGAATCTCCTTCTCCAGGTGCCTCACCGCTACTTTTCTCCCCTGACTCTTCTCGTGGTGCGCCTCGACCCTCCTCCAGCGGTGCCTGCGCCAACAGCCGTCTTTGAGCCTTCGCCACGGCTTCCCCTTTGGTGTGCGAAAAAAAAGGCGTGAGAGGCGCGGTCTCGCGTAGCCCTTGCCAGGCAGTACACAAACGCATCCCTGCGTCTGGGCTGCTGTGTGCGCACGCCCAAAGGCCGCCGACAAGCGCAGGCGACTTGCAGCCGGCACGACCAGATGGCTGGAACTATCCTTGCATGCAACGCTCCACGGACTTCAGCCTTCGAGCTCAAACGTTCATGGCGCTTTCACCTCTGTCGCTGCTCGCAATATTTTCTCTCCGTTTTTGCACTTGAAACACTCTGTTGCGCGTTCTGGTGAGCGATTTTCACATGACCCTTCTACGCCGTCCTGCTCCGCGCGTGGCGGCACTTTTTTTTTTCTCCGTAATTGTCATTCACTGCCATGCAGCGGCGACGTCGACTCGATTCGACACCCCTCTGCCCCGTCACAGGCCTCCACCACCGCGTGTGGGGCGAAGCAGCGCTTCACACGCGCGCTACAAAAATGCCAGCACAGCCATTTCAGAACGGCCTGCGCCTCAAACTCCGCCCACCGCCCCGCGCTGCGCAGGTCGCCTCACAGCCGCTTCCCTCACCAGTGGGCCGTGTGAGGGCCCGGGGCGAGACAGTCGTTCAAGTGCCGTGGGCACCCTGCCCATCACGTGGATGGGCACAGACCTGTTCACAGTCGCAGGTCGCCCCGACGCCACGCCGTCCAGGGCACGGCCGCCCACATCAGCAGGGATGCATCGCACTCGCCTCCCCCCTACGTCGTAGGCACCTGACCCGGTCACCACCTCAAGTGGTTCGGCATTTGGCAGGGATATAGGAGGGCTGCTTTGGCCTCCTCCACCCACACAGAGGGTGCGGGGCCGCTGGGCCCTGAGATGCCACGCGCGGAGGTGTGTGTCTCTCCTCTGTCATGAGGGGTGCTTGATGACCCTACAGTGCAGGGAATACACACATTTCTCACTTCTCTTCCTTCACGACTTTCTGACGGAGCCCCCGTCAAGACCTCTTCGGCACTCTCCGTCTCCGATACACGGAGATGTGTTGTTGCCTTCTTCTATTTTCGTTTGCCTCTGCCCTCATTGCCAACATCATTTCTGCTCTTATCCCCGGCACATCGAAGACCTGTTCGGTGTGTCGGCCCCGCATCCACGACGACAAGGTGGTGTAGCTGCCGTGCGGCCTCCTGTACGACTTCAGTCATGCCATTCGCCGGCTGCAACGCCGAGATGGCCATCGGCGCTGCGGGGCTGATGCTCGGCAAGTGGCGAAGGAGCTTAGCAAGGATACCAAAAAGGAGGCGCCAAGGGCTTCGAGGCGGTGATGAAGTGAGCGGCGAGCACAGGCGTCGCACACGACGTCACACGTCTGCTCTTCTGCTTTGCAGGTCTCGCCTGCGTATCACCGCATGTACGTGTACATGGTTGTTGGCGCGCGCGGAAGCGTGGCCCGTTCTCTTACTTAAAAAAATGCCACTTCTCTACGCTCCTACCGTATTCCTTCATTGTCTTTCTCTCGCGTCTCGCTCCTCTTCACGGCTGTGGTGCGCGGCTGGCGGTGCGCTTCGCATGCTTGACCATATGCTTCGCGTGTATGTGAGGCACCTCCGCGGGCCATGCCGCCTCCTTCCACCAAAAGAAATGAAGAAAAAATGGATAATATACCCTCCTGCTCTTCGAAGGTTTCTTACCCACCCCCTCCCCGCCTGTGTTCTTTTCTTTGAAACGAGCTTGCTGCTTTTCCACTCCACAGCTCAAACCCTCCCCCTCCTAAGTGTGTGTGAGTGCGCGTCTTCCTTGTTTTCTGTCTCGCCACTGCACGGCGCGCTCATCGGAAGGAGGCGTTTTCACGCCTGCGTGCGAATGTGCTTCATCCCAAAGTAAGGATTGGCTTGTGGAGTGGCAGAGCGAGCGAGCAACGAAATCTGAAAGGGACTCGACGAGGTGCGGGCCCCACGCAGGTGCACTCGTATATTGCGTGTGACAGTGGTGAACATGGTACTGCGACCAGGCCCGCTTTTGACCCGCCTTGCGCTGAGGAGCCCAATTGAAGTCGGAGTAACCGCCCCCCAAATACCAGAGATATACGCTTGCCCAAGATGGTTTTAGCAGGTGGGCTTGAGGGCAGTAAAAAGCACCTCCAGCTGCTGGTTTAAGAGCCACGACTCCTCTGTGTGCGCGGCCGACACGCCCATTATTGGCTTGCAGCAGATGCGTCTTCTTGCCAGAGGTATTGGGCACCTGTTGCCTCCGCTGCCGCTCCATCGCCACCCTTGGCTCTCCACTTGTTCTCCTTCTCCTTCTGTTTTCGTATTCTGGAACTTCACTCGTGAGCTCATCGGCGCCGCAGCAGTGTTCTTCTCAGTCGTCTTGTGCACCACTAAGACGCCACCGTTCCACGCGGGCGCCTGCAAGGAATGCTAGGAGGTCTGCGTCCTCTCGCTGCAGCGACCAGGCGCACCGTTGGCGGCGCCGTGGTGTCTCCAGCATTAATCACGCCCTCTCGCGCTCTCAGTGTTCGCACAGAGGATTTCTTCAGCAAGGAGGCTGTCAGTCACGCCCGCCGCGTCTCGTGGGCGCCGCACACGACGGAAAAGAAGGTCGGTGCGTTCGCCAAGCTGTCGCGCTCCAACTTCAACGATCCGCTGCCCGTCAGCTTTCACAGCGAGCCGTACTTTGAGGAGGAGATTGAGGCGTACCGTGCGCATCATCGGCCCGATGTGTACGTGTACAAGTACAACGTCTCTCCCACCCATCTGTCTCTTCGCGAGTAGCGTGGCAGGAAGGGAGGTGGGGGGGGGGGAAGAGGGTTCGCACGTATCCAGGGGGTGAGCACCCGGCCTCTCTTGCTCAACGCGCGTTGTGTCGGCAGCGCTCGATTTTTCCTTTTTTCGTTGTTTCTCTTCGGTGTCGTTGCCGACTCCAGTGCTGTGCGGTGCAACACGGAAACACAGAGGCAGGAAGCGGCGCGATGGCGAGGCGCCATCCTCCACGGTCGGCGCTGGATTTACAGTGTGCCATGTGTGTGGGATCGCTGACATGAACGCTTTTTTTGTCGGTGTCGTTTTGGCATCAGGAACGTTGGACCCTCGTGTGAGTGTGCGTTGTCTCAAAATGTGCGAAGTGGTACTCTGTGCTCCGCTCTGCGTTGGAGGTGGTGGTTGGCAGTGCGTCTTCAGCGATGGAGAATCGCGCAGGGAGGCGAAAGGGGTGTAGCAGACGAATTTCTGTCTCCTTCTCCGCGCCTCCCCCGCTTCTGACGCGCTTCTACAGTGCTCATTACTTGCCGTGTGCTCTGCTCATTACCCCCTTTTTCGCCGCCGTTTCTCTGCACGCGCTTGTCTCGCAGTGGCGCAAGACATACCTGTATGCGTAGACATCCGCTACAGAAGGGAGGTTGGCGACGTGTGGCGTCTACGAGCGCGTTTTTGGTTTGCTCTACATCTCTCTCTTCCTCCCTCTTTCTCGTCGCGGCACCTCTCGCAAACTGTGCGCTCGACGGGCGGGCCGCACGGCACACGCGCACAGTGTCCATTGACGTGTGTCGTACCCGTGAGTCGATCCGCTTTTTTATTTCTTGCTCCACGTTCAAGCATTCGAGGCTCGAGGTGGCTTTCTCCTGCGAAACGCGATGCGTGCCATCCCCTTGGCCCTTGCAGCGCAGAGCGCGACCACGCTGTTTGCTGCGTGCGCTGCGCGACGCTGCTTCCGAGAAGGGCGCGTCAGTTCGCCAGACCCCAGCCCATCACCTCATGGGACGCCAAACGGTGCAACCGGCCCCGCCGCTTCTACGTCTCCCTGCTCCTCGCCCACCTCTTCAAAGGTGGCAGCCACCGACAGTTTGCAGCTAGACGACACAGATGAGTGGATCTTGTCGCTTGTGCAGCGCTCCGTCGAGGGCGGTCGTCAGTCGCAGGAGGCTGCTGACTATTTCCGCAGCATCATGCACGACGAGTCGGATTTTCGGCAGTGCCTGCTCGAGGCACGTCGGCTGATGGGCGGCCAAGAACCAGAGAAGCTCACCCGCTATCAGCAAAGCCAGTTTGCCGACCGTTTAGGCACCTACATGAGCGGCATCGCCAGCGATAAACTGCGCCGTGCACACGCAGAGGAACAGTCGACGAAGCGCTACGTGCAGGAAGGCACCCCGACAGGGGAAAACTACTGGTTCGAGGCGGGCAACACGCTTTCCTCGCCTGCCGTGCCCGGATTTGTGAAGGATGATATTTTGAAGGATATGCAGCGCGAGCGCACTGCGAAGAGCCCGGCGTTTGTGCAGCCAGCTGAGGAGGGGCAACTCACGGCCAAGGACGACGACTACGCGGCCCACGTCCGACGGCAGCGCCACAAGCTTCTGCGCGACGCCGATTGAAAGGAGGAAAACGAGACAAGTGGTGTTGAGCGTCTCGGCTGCTGCGTGAGTGGATGGGGTCTGTTGTGCGAAATTATCGGGTGCGATTTTCGTGTCTTGGCGCAGCGCTCCTTGAGAGACGCTTGCAGAGCGCATGCGCGGACTGCAGGCAAACACCTCGTCAGCATTGGCACGTAGAAGTGGCTCTATGGCACACTTGATCGTGTGTGCGACTCGTCCGCAGTTTTGCTTGAGTGAAGAGAAGGTGCATGACTGTTTCAGTGCGTTGGGTGCCACCGCAGCAGGCGGACGAAGCGGGGGCGAAAGTGTCGGCTGCGAGCTTCGGGGTGGGGTGGGGCAGCGATGCACATGCGTGCCGTTCCTCGTGCATTTTCAGTCCTTCTTAGTCTCCTCTCTCTCTTTGGCTCGCTTGCCGCTCAGGAAGCTTGACAGCGCACACCATCACACTTGAATCAATAATACACAAAAAGAAAAGAGGAAGGCGGGTTGAAGGGCGGGCAGATCCTTGCTGCTGCTGCTGCTGCCGCGGCTTCTGCCAGATTGTGCGCTAGGCCCTCAAAAGCTTGTCCCCTTTCTCGCTCGGTTGCCACGTCGCTCGGCAGCGCGCTGACCTTCAGGCGTTGCGCAGGCACATGGAAACGCACTCACGTATCTTTAGTCCCTGAAATCATGGTCCCCGCACGGGACATTATTCAGTACTTTGCAGATCGTCACACCGCTGCAGTGGCGACGGCGTTTATTATCTACGTACTCGTTATTGCTTGGTGTGGGAATACGGGCGCGCGCGAGGTGCAGCAGCGGACCGAGGCCGTCTTTCGACGTCTTCACAGCACCGATGACGCCACATCGTCCGCAGGACCGACTTTCTTCACCTCTGCGGTGACGCAGATCGTGTCCGTGGCTGTTCTTCGACTAACAGACGCCGACGCAGAGCTGCTGCATGGCGGTACTCTCGATCGTGTATCGTCACGGGCCGAGAGAGAGCAGCAGTTGCTCTCCCTCGCATCTCGCTGGCAGTACTACTTCGCCGTCGGCGATTTCACCCTCATCTCGGCTTCGTCGCGCTTGACCGCCAGTGGGATGCTGAATGAGTGGATCGCGACGCTGGGTTCGGTATACCCAACATGCGTGTTCGCCTCTCTTGCGGGCGGCGCTGGGTCTGAAGACACAGAGGATGACAGACAAGTGCTCATCCTGCCCTCCGCCTGGCAGTCGCACCGACGCGCGTTGATGGGCGATCAACACCAGCGGTCTCTACGCGTCCTGCGTGTGCACACGCTCCCGGCTCCGGAGCGACTGCGGGAGAGAGTGGCAGCGGTGGCGACAGCAAGTAATGAGGGCGATGGCGGCGCCAAAGACCCCCTCTTTGTCTTCGTGTCGGAGAACGCGATTCGCAAGTGGTCTGCTGCCGTGGACGCTGCGGAGCTGAAGCGTCCGCCGACGGAGCGGTGGCGCAGCGGAAAGTCAGGCCTCAATGCGTGGGAGGAGCTGCTACAGATAACGTCGATGCCGCAAGCAGCGCTTCGTGCCGCGGTGGGCGCAGCTGCCGCCCCACCTTCTGTAGTTGATCCCTTGCCGCCTGACCTCCGTCGTCGTGAGGCGCAGCTGAGCAGGAAGATGACACAGGAGTCGTTGACATCGGCGATGGACGCGGCGCAGTACATTCCGCGGCTTGCCATGGACCTCGCTAACACCTACAAGGCGCCATACGTGATCGTTGCTTCGTGGTGCTCCTCCGTTGGTACCTACGGCTGGAATGGAACCGGCACGTCAGGGGCCAGGACTGAGGACCAAGCTCTGGTGCTTGTGCTCTGCTTGCAAGACAACGAGCTCTTGGACATTGTACCCTCAAGACAGCATGTTTCGAGACTGCTCCAGCAGTAATACCACACGCTCGTGTGGCATAGGAAGCTGTTGTGTGAGTTTAGTGTCGACTGTTGGCCGTTGGCTCGCTCCCCCCTCCCCCGTCTTCGCACCACTGCACGACATGACAACGATGCTGCCGCTGCTCCAGCCCTTCCTTCTCTCCACTCACTTTCCATTCGCCTAGCAAAACAGCAGCAGAGCCGCGCCGTGAGCGAGACGGGTGCGCGGACATCCTTGACCTCTTTCATACCCATGCATGCTTTCCTTTCTTCACATGCGCCGTGCCGGCTGCCTTTCTCACGGATCGGACAGCGGGCAACGGCAGAGGAGAATGAGAGCGCTTGCCCATGATACGTCGTCGCCACCGGCTCCGTTTTTACAAGCATCACTCCTCCGCCCGTATGGGGCGCCGCTTGTATGGTAGGGTTTTGAAAAGCTTTTTGTTTCCTTTGTGGCCCTTGTGGCTGCCTACTGCACGCGCCGTTGGGCGGTAAGGGAGCTGCCTCTTTCCCTTCCTCGAAGGCCGATATCTCGCTTTCTCTGTGTGCGTGTCAGTGCAGCAACCCTCCTTCCTACTCGCCCTCTGGACCGACCTCCACTACCGGTCGTCTTCTCGCCTGCTCGGTCCCACGTTGCATTACCCAGACTTTCTCTCCTGCATGCCTACCGTTTCTCTCCGTGCCCGTTGCTGCTCTCTTTGTCTCTCATTCTCTCGCAGGCATGTTAGCCCATCGTCGGGACGAGCCTTGCCGTCGCCAACACCCTCTCCAACGCATTCCCTTTGGTGTGTGCGTGTGTATTCTGTTTTTTTTCTGTTACCGAAGCGTGCTGCGCGCTCTTTCTTACGGTGCTCACCCTCTCTCCTTCTCTCAGGTGTGCCCTGCCAAACTCCGTCGGTGCACGTTTCTGCTCAGCCTTCGCCTCCGCTTTTCTTTTTTTCCACTTGGTGCTCTTGCGCTCGATCTGATTGAAAAGTTTCGTATCACTCTTGTGTGGAGGAGTTGCTGTGTGTGTGTTTGATCGCCTCTAACCCGCTCCCCCCTCTCTCTATGCGTGAGCCCACTTCTGCTAACGCTTTCGCTATCGTTATCCGCGTGCCTCTCCCTCTGTCTCGGCGCAGACAAGAAGCGGTCTACCTGACATCTTGGTGAGGGTTCGTGGTGTGGTCAGGGGAGGGGCGAGGGTGTGAGGGCGCCTTATCACACGAGGGCGCGGCGTATTCACGCGCAAGGGTGCGGCACAGCGGCGCAGCCACAAGACCCGTGTACGGTGTATCAGTCTTATCAGCATCCGGCGCACAACCCAGCGACTCAGTCTCTTCGAACCAAAGAGTAGCCGAACGAGATAAGGACGCGAGCGTCTGGTGACTTGGTGGCTGAGCGTTCTGTTTTCCACGCCGGGACACCACTGGAGAACTCAGGCTGGTCGCTCACCCGTTCCGTGCTGTTTGCCATCGACGACAGCGCTCACAGACACAATGCGGCCATAGCAAGGCCGGCGGTGCCTCCAAGCGTGGACGTCGCAGAGTGTGTGTGTTGGGGGGGGGGAGGCTGGATGTGTCGAGTCACCGTCTACCCCCTCCCCCTCGCTGCGTGGCTGGCGCTATGACTACCGCGGCGCGCGAAGGTTTCTCTTTATGTCCATACTCCGTCCTCCGACGCGTGCAACAGTAATTGCTGCCCTCTCTCTCTTCTCGTTGTCTGCATCTTTCACTACTCTCCCATCGTGGGAACGGCGACGTCTCGGTGGTGCTTCATTGTTGGGTTGTCGTGCGTGGTGCCTCTCCTTCCCCAGCTGAGCAGAACACTTCCGACCGCTCTCTCACGCCGGCGTGACACGCGCTTTCTCGAGTTCGTATCGTCTCCCTCACCGCCTTACTCCCGGACGCCTGCACTGCACCGCTTCTCCTCTTCCTTTATCGTTTCTTTGTGCGTCCACGCAAGCCCTTTCCACGCACGTAGGAGCACTCACCAACTCTTTTCCCTTTCACGGCCATCATGGGAAAGAACCCGCCGAAGTGGCTGCCGGGCGAGCGCGTGAAGGAGACCATTCTTCTGCAGCGCAAGTCCGTTGAGCAGCTGCGTGCTGATCGCGTGCTGCGTAAGGATAAGCTGCAGGAGCGCCGTGAGCGCCACAAGAACAAGTTAGACGCGAAGCGCAAGCGCAAGCTTTCGACGAAGAAGTTTATCTCCGCTCAGACGATCCTGAAGCACGCGCAGCGCAAGGAGAATCAAGGACGCAAGTTCCAGAAGATCGGCGAGAAGGTCGAGGGCCGCCGCCGCCATGTGAATTTCGGGGAACTGAAGAAGCGGCTGCGTGAGAGCCCGGTACGGCTCGTGGTGCGCGCGAAGGGGTCGCAGATCCCGCCGGAGGTGGCGGCGGCCTTCAGAAAGCTGGGCCTTCTCAAGATCTACTCGGCACGCCTGATCAGCCTGACGCCACGCACGGAGAAGCTCATTGAGCAGTTGACACCCTTCTCGATTGTTGGCCAGCCGGACAGGGCTCAGGTGGAGTCGCTCCTTCGCACCCGCGGCTCCTTGTACAACGAGGAGACGCAGACGAAGCGGCTCATCAGCGGCAACCTGCTGCTGGAGCAGGCACTGGGCCAGTACAACGTGCTGTGCATTGAAGATCTTGTAGAGACCATTGCCACGCATGGCGAACACGTAGAGGAAGTTCTCCGCCACATAGCGCCCTTTGACTTCCACCCGCCTCGCCAGCTCTTCATCGAGCGCCACCGTTCCGTTCACCAGAAGCTGGAGATCGTCAACAAGCACTCCTTCGCCGCGTACCTATCAGACCAGCTGCAGCAGATCACGGTCGAGAAGCAGTGCAAGACTGCTGCTGCGGCGAAGAAGTCCACGACGGTGGCTGTGAAGCGCAAGGCCGCCTAAAGCAGTTGGATTGTACAGGATGCCAGAAAGGAGGCGGAAGGAGAGAGAAGCGAAATGGGGAGGCTGTGGTGGACGTTGCTACGATGCAACGCGTGATGATACCCCCTCCCCCCTCCCCACTCCATTGTGTATGTGTAAGTGCGCGAAGCGGCTCCAGTTCTTCATGCTGTATGTCTGGCGCGCCGGCCTATCGCCGTATGGATGGGTCTGGGGTGTGGCTCTGTGGAGGGTGACCAACCCGGCCTACTAAACATTGCTGTAGCGCTTGTTGCTGTGCCTTGTCGGCACGTTGAGGTGCCGTTGACGAACAGCATGCCATCGGCGGTTTCGGATACGCGGACGAATCTGCTTTCGTCGTTCTTCGGTGGAAGCCGTCTTTGCGGCGCGACGATGAAAGGGGCCACGCGAACGGACATGTGCGGCGCTGCTCTGCCCCTCTTCTTCCGCCGTTTTCTTTGCTTGGGTTTGTGTGTTGTGTGGGCCGTGTCGGCATCCCCTCTTTCTTTGTCCTCTGCCTAGTAAGTTTCATAACGGATACGACTCCCACAACGACGAATAATCGTCTGCACGGCACAGACAGCGCGTGTGCACCACCCGACACCACCACCAACACCGTCATGAAGTCGCGGCTGCCTGAGCTCAATAGGCTTGGCCATGTGTGTGAAGGCGATAGAGGAGGGAGGCTGTTTTAGTGGCGCGTATCTCAGCAGGAGCTGCTCTACCCTGAGCGTGTTTATCGCTGAGCTATAGCGTCATCTACCGGTGTGCCGGTGGTGGTGTTGGACGCGGCGGAGGCGAAAGAGAAGACAGAGGGACCAAAGCTATCCTAATTCGGCTGCGCCTGCTCTCTCTCTGTGCGTGCACTGTGACTGCGTGTGTGTGTATGCCTGTGCTAGCGTGTCTCTCCCGCGTTGACCCTACACCCCGTCACGTACATCGCACACATGTCGGACGCCTGTCGATTGTTAATGGTTGCTAACACACGTGCCACTTGCGCTTGCATGCAGATAAACCTACACGGAAAGATGACATAACAGGCGGGGCTCTGAGCATCGGCGTGCTGAAGAGAGCATGCGTTGCGGTGGAGACGTGTTGGGTCCACGTCTGGGAGAGCGAGAGAGCGCGCGCGAGAGAGGAGGAGCTTATCACTGTGCCAGGCGAGGAGAGAGCGAGAGAGGGGCGGTAACAAAAGAGGGAGGGGCGGCGATGTGAGTGAGAGCTGGGGGAGCGTGGTGATTTTGGGGCGGCCCGGCGGGCGCTGGAATGCCGTGTGACATGCTGTGGTACCGGCGCAATCCAGGCGACCTTGACTTGGCCCGTGCATTTGAGGCTCCCCCTCCTTGCACCACCCGCACCGAATGCGAGATGGCATGCACATGCCCTTTGCTTACCGAGGGAGCTGCGGGGTCCTCTCCCGCGCCCTTGTACTCTTGGTGTAGGTGTGTATATGCGTGCGTGGGGGCCTCTCTATTTGTCCGCTCGCTTCACCACGCCTCGGCATACAAGGACTGCGTGTGTAGCGCTCAGGGCCACTTGATGAAGGCAAGTACTGCCATCGCCTCATCTTCTTCCTCCGCCCCTTCCTCCTGCCACCTCTCTTACTCTCGCTCGAGCAGTCGGTGTGCTGCGCGTCACACACACGCTCCCTCTCTGCCAAGAGGCTCACAGCGTGACTCCTTGCCACGGCTGCGCCTCGCGAAAGACATGCACGCGCTGCCACAGCTACCTGCCTGCCATCTTGCTGTCCTTGCGCACCCTCTTTCTCTCTTGTGCGTGCCATCACTTTGCGTCCGTCCGTGCAGATTCTGTGGTAGCTACAGCCAACACAGAGATCCCGCGGAAGCGGCTGCGCGAGTGAGTTGGACTCGTGCGCGCCTTTCCCTGCTTCTTCTTCGTCTCTCTCTCTCTTTCTCTACCATCCACCCACCCACACACAGACACCCTGGATACATGCGCACAGAGAACAGACGCGTGGCACGCCTAGTCGACTTCATCAACTCCACTTTGTTCAAGCCGTGCCATTGGGTGCGCAGGGGTTTTTCGCACATCTCGCCTCTCCCTCCTTCTCTCTCTCCCCTCGCTTTCCCTACACCTTTTTGCTTATAATTGTGGCATTTCCGTTTCTGCGCTATTCGCTCTCTATCGACTCTGCTGCTGCGCCCCTTCGCCTTGCTGCGGGTGTTGCGACTCCTCCTGCTCTTGCGGTACTCAGCTGACGCGTAGAGAATCGACCCCTCCCCCTGCAGCATCCCTTTCACGCGTACACACACACACACACACAAGCACACATTTGTCTCTGCGCACTTTGACTCTTGGTCACTCGATCAACGCCTACGCTCAGCGTCTCTCCGACACACTCGTCTGCACGCGCACAATCATCCGCATACCCTGGCCGGCACCATGTCAGGCACGCCCATGCAGACCCGCTTCGGGTGTTACATCGGCAACATTGACCGCTCCGTCACGATCGATATGCTGAAGCAGGTGTTCTGCCAGTGCGGCACGATCATCGACTGCTCCCTGAATGGGCGTGAGGGCGACCCGTACCGCTTTGGGTTTATTGACTTCGCTACGGAGGATGACCGCGCTCGCGCCATGAAGTACAACGGCTTCACCCTCGTCGGCCGCAAGCTGAAGGTCGGCGTGAGCAAGGGCAACGTGAACAAACCTGAAGGTTATGCGACCGGTAACGGCGCCGGCGGTGGCCACTCGCGCATGGGCGGCAACCGCCACTACAACAACGATGGCGGAATGATGATGAGCGTCAACGGTCTCTCGCCGCAGCAGCAGATGGAGGCACGATTGCTCCTCCAGTTCCTTCAGGAGGGCAAGATGGACCCGCGGCAGCTCTCACCGGCGCAGCAGCAGCTGCTCATTACCTGTCTCGGTCACGGCAACAGCGGCAACGCAGTCAACGGGAGCAGCACGAACAGCGACAGTAGTACGCCGGCGTCGGCGCAGCAGCTGCAGATGGGAGTAATGGGCAGCAGCGCCATGCAGTCATCGCTGCCGCTGCCCACAATGCACAATAGCGGCAATATGATGGGCGATGCTGCTGCGTTCATGCCAAACCCGAACACTGGCAACGCCGCCCCCGGCGCCGGCGTGCCCATGATGGGTGGTGGTGCCCCCCAAGGGATTCACATCAACATGGGGCCCAGCATGATGGACCCGATGAGTGGCGGTTACGGGATGATGCCGCCGCGCCAGCCGCAGCCGCAGCAGTGGGGTGATATGCCAATAAACGGGCCTGGCATGTACCCGCCCAAGATGTGTGGGCCGCCTCTCAGGCAGCAGCCGCAGGTGCCGATGCAAGCGGGCCAACAGCAACCGTACGGCCTAGGCGGCGGTGCAGCGTCGATTAGCGGACCTGGTGCGGCGGACCAGAACCGCGGCGGCTTCATAAACCCTCCACCGGCGGCGGAAACGCTAAAGCTGCGGGAGAAGCAACGGGAGCAGTTTTTCGAAGTGGTCCGAAAGGACGCGGAGAAGTACGAGCGAAAGTTGCAGGAGAAGAAGGCGCAGTCGACGGCTGGCGGTGATGCCGAGCGCAGCGCTGACAGCTCTGCCTCCGACGATGATGAGGACAAAAAGCCGGCGAAGAGGTCGAAAAAGGAATCGTCCAAGTAACTGATAAAGCTGCAGGTGGGCAGCATACTGTGCGTGTGTGTGAGAGGGGTGCGCCCCGGGAATATGCGCATAGAGGCACACCTTTGTGTGCTCGGGCGTGGATGCTGCTGGCGCTGGCTGTGATAGCAACACCCGCACCAGAAGGAACTCTTTCTTGTTTGATTCGCCGTTTTTTTTCGCTGTTGTTTGCGCTGTGTTTCCCGCTCCAGCCGAGTCCTGGCCTCGTAGGGCTTGTCTCGATAATACCTGCTGATGTCTCCTCCACCGCTCCCTGCGCTTTCCGTGGCGTCAGGGGGTTGTGCTGAGGCCGCGTGGAGACCGTCAGCGCGGCCGAGGGCGGGGCGTGGAAGGCTGTAAAGACGTGCTTGGCTGCATGTGCTTTTTGACATAACAGTTACCCATGGCGGGTAACGTGTCGGCTGTTGCTGTTCTGGTTGTGCTTTTCTTTGTGTCTTTTGGCTCCGATTCCACCGTCGCGGTGCGGCAGATGCACTGACGCGGGCAAGTCTACGCGTGTGCTCGGTTGCGTGTGGTGTGAGCGTGGGAGGCGAGGGAGGGTGGGGGTGGTGGAAGTTATGCTTGCGGCAGTGGTTGCTTACGTCTTTATATGTGTCTCTCTCGTTGCGTAGGTGCTTTGCGTGTATGTATCGGTATGTGCGCGGGAGCAGCATGGGTCACAGGATGCGATCCGATGGCGATGGCTGTGGGCGTGCCTGCATACGCTTTCTTTCCATGCTTTCTTTTCGAGCTGACTTTATTATTACGACCGTGGTGAGTTTGCTTCGTTCTCCCTTAGCCCCTAAACCTTCCACACCCTCACACATCCTCCCTCCCTCCCACTCCCTCTCCCCACACACGCACACAGACACACACTCTCCTCCTTTATTTTTTTTTTTTCGTCAAGCACGGGTCCGATGACGTCCTGCATAAGAGCAGCAAAAAGAAAAAAAAAACGAGCGACACCCCGCCACGCAGTAAAGAACTCACTGCTGAAAGACGAGGAAACCCATGACGTGCGCACTAATAATAATAAAGGGCACTGCCCCGTGCGACGTGTGCGCTGTGCGGTCGACCCTTTGCTGCCTCTCAGATCCCATCTGTGGTGCCGGGGTGGGGAACCGCAGGGACGCCGTCAGATCGCTGTATCGGTCTTGCTTTCGCTCGAGGGTGTGGGATATTTAAGGATGGGGCTGTGCCTTCTGCTGTCGAGCGCACCTCATGACCACCCACGGCAGCTCACGCCTTCACCGTTAAGAGGAATGATGTCGCGCATGCGTCGCGTCTCCCTCCATATCCCCCTCTTTCGCGCCTCTCACGTTCGCGGGGTGATGCGTGCGCATGCCTCAAGCTGCCCATGCCGTGGGCTATCGTGCACTTTATTTGCTCGCTGTCCTTCTCTCATCACCTCTTGCTGGGCGCGCGCGTGCGCTTCGGCGCGTCGCCTTCTCTCATGCTGCACACAACGGCCAACGCAACACAAGGATCTTCTCGCAACTTCTCAACGCGATCGTTTTGTGGGCGATAAACTTTCAGCGTACTCGTTCTGTTTTTTTTTCCTTTGATAGTACTCTGTGCGTGTGTGTGTGCTGCCGTAGCGGGTGCGCCATCAGTGTGTCGCTGGCTGCCTCGTTGTCTCTGTGTCTGTCTGTGTGCGTGTGTGTTTCTTGTTGCTGCCGCTGCCCTTGAAATTCATAAGGTCAGCAGCTGCCTGTCACCACCATCACCGCACCGTCCTTGCCTCTTTCCAGTCGTGAACTTGACAAGAGGAAGTGACATCTCGCAACCTCCAGCTGACAGCTGCCCCCCTCCCTCCCCCTCGCCCAGAAAATAACAGAGGCACCTCTGACGTAATGGCCAAGGTCGGTGAGGGCGATCCGCGCTGGATTGTCAGCGAGCGCACAGATGGTGCCAACGTGAACTCGTGGCACTGGGAGGAGCGCGACCTTTCTCAACACACGCACAGCAAGCTCAAGAGCATCTTTGCCGAGCATGCGATCCCGATCCCGGAAGATATGGGGAAGAGCGTCGAGTACCTCAAGATTGAGGAGGTGAGCGACATATCTGGCGACGTCACGGTGGCGCAGCGCAAAGGGAAGATGATGTGCTACTTCGAGCTAAAGATGACGCTGAAGTGGGTGGGCAAGATGGCCGACGCGGATCAGGTGGTTCGGGGCAAGATGGAGGTGGCCGAGGTCGACCACGACGAGTTCAGAAACGACTACGACATTGCGGTCACATGTCAGGATAACGACGCCGCTTCGCAGCAGCTTCAGTCGGTGGTGCAGGTGGCGGGCCGCGCTACGGTGCGGCAGGAGATCGCCACCTTCTTCGATGCCCTCTTCACCGAGTATCAGATCGGCAAGCAGCTGAAGAGCGGTGCCGCCTTGCCCCCACCGCCGCCACCATCGTCGGCGTCCGCGTCCACCTCCCCGGGCTCCAACACCGCGGCGGTCGGGAAGAAGTCTACGGCGCAGTCCAAGTCGAGCAGCAGCAGCAATGAGAGCACGTCCTTCTCATGGAAGATGCGCTGGGGCGCGCCAGTGGCGGAGCTGTACGCAGCCCTGACGGACCCGAGCAAGGCCAGCGTGTACACGCGGAGCCCCGCCACCATGGACGTGAAGGCCGGTGGCCAGTTCAGCTTTCTCGGCGGTGTCATCAGCGGCTACTACGTGGATGTGCAGCCCTTGACCCTGATCAAGAAGCAGTGGCGTCTTGGCAGCTGGCCTGTCGGCGTGCACAGCTTGGTGGTGCTGCAGCTGGTGAAGGAGGAACCTGGCGTGACGACGCTGGAGTTCACTCAGTCCGGCATTCCTGCTGGTGAGCTGCAAAGTGTGCAGGAGGGGTGGAGGGCAAACTTCTTCGAGGCTATCAAGGCCGTGTTCGGCTACTCGCTCGAGTACATGTGAGCGGAGGAGGAAGAACGAAGTCAAGAGAAGCAAGAAGAGCAAAACGCGAAAACATACACACGAACAGACGCACGCGCGTACACGTGTGCGTGAGTGATTCATATCGCTCACGCCTCCATCGCACTTGTGCTACCTGCGCCTCAAGCTACCCTGCTTGTCTCTCGCTGGCCGCACAAGGACAAAGGCAAAGCCGATACGTGCATGTGCGTCGTCATGTGTGTGTCGGTGTGTCGGTGTGCGTTTTTTCGCGAATCCCCTCCCTCTCCCTCCTTCTACATTATTCGTGTTTTTCTATCTCTGTCTATGCCTGTGCGTCTCTGAGTGTGTGCGCGCGCGTGCGTATGCACGCTCCACTCGCTCACTCCCCCGTTCTTTCGTATTTTTCTTGTGTTTTGTTACGGTGATGTGCTAAGCAGCGAGACAACGAAAAGACGAAACAAAGACACACATGTGTAGACCACAGGCATCGACGATGAGCGCAGGGGACGAACAGGGTTGTGGCGAACGCCGTCAGCGGACTAAGCGGGGCTCCCTTTTTTCGGTCCGAATAGAGTGGCGAACTGACCTCATGGGTAGCGACAAGAATACTCGCACGCAGCCGCGCATCACATGTGGCCGCGCGCGTGATGGGGACGAGAGTGCGCTTCGCCTTCGGCTCTCTGATGCTGCGTCGAAGACCGCCTCCTATTCTTTCAACTTGCGCGCGAAGCGTCGCACCCGACTATCGGTATTGCCCTTCTTTGCTCACCGACGCTTTCATCTCTCCTTCGTTGCGGCTCCCTCCTTCCATCTCTCTTCCCCGAACTTCTCTCCGTCGTGTTGCCTACACGTGCGCACGTATTCGCTCTCTCGCTGCGTGCATCTGTGTGCGCGTACGCGTGTGTGTGTATGTCTGGGATGGGGGGGGGGGAGGCTGGCTGGCAAGTAGAAGAGGAGGCTCGTTTCTACTGGTCAAGCTCGTCTGCCTGTGTTTTTTTTTTATTCCCCTTATTCTGTTTTTGGTTACCTCTCTCCCCTTTCTGTCTTGCCCCAAGCACGTAACGAGTGCGTGTGCTTGCTTGCGCACGTGCGTTGTAGCCGTTGCTGCTACTGTTTTCACCACTTTGCACTATCCCACGTTCGCCTGTGATTGCACACACACGCACACAAATATATATAAATATACACATCTATGCGCATATATGTATATATATATGTGTGTGTGTGTGTGTACGTATATGTACACATATTTGTTGCCCCCCCCCTCGCTCTCTCCCTCGCTTTCCTTGGGCATACACTGTTGTATTTCCCTTGTTGCCCGCTCCCTTCACGCATGTCTACTGACTATTCACTCCGTCTCTGCTTGTCACGCCTCACTTCTAAGAACCACAGCCGAGCGCAAGCACGCACATCAACTGACGCAACGCAGACACGCGCAGCAAAACCATCATGAGCGCTGACAAGAAGGTGGTCATAATTGGCGCCGGTCCAACCGGCCTCGGCGCTGCTGTGCGTTTGATGGAGCTCAAGCACGCCAACTTCCATCTCTACGACGGCGGCGCCGTCCCTGGCGGCCTCTCGCGCAGCGTCCTCGACGAAAAAGGTTTCTTATGGGACATGGGTGGCCACGTCATCTTTTCCCACTACGCGTACTTTGACGATGTCATGAACCTCGCCATCTCTGACTGGAACACGCTCCAGCGCGAGTCATGGGTGCGCTGCTCCGGCGCCTGGGTGCCATACCCGTTTCAGAGCAACATTCACCGCCTCCCACCGGAGGTGCGAGACACTTGCCTGAAAGGTATTGAGGAGGCCGAGGCGGCGCGTGCTGTCGCCGCGCAGGAGAAGCCGCAGAACTTCGCCGAGTATGTCTCGCGTCATTTTGGCGAGGGCATCGCCGAGGTTTTCATGCGCCCGTACAACTTTAAGGTGTGGGCAGTACCGCTGCATGTGATGAGCACGGAGTGGGTTGGCGAGCGCGTGGCCGCTGTGAACGTTGAGCGCATCAGGGAGAACATCCAACTCAAGCGCGATGACATTGGCTGGGGCCCCAACGCCACTTTCCGGTTCCCGAAGTCGGGTGGCACCGGCGCCATCTACAAGGCCGTGTGGAAGATGATCCCAGAGGCGCACAAGACGCTTGGTCCACAGTGCCGCGTCACCAAGGTGAACCCGATTACGAAGACGCTGACAATGGCGAGTGGCGAGGCGGTGTCGTACGATGCGCTTGTCTCCACGATGCCGCTAGATGATCTTCTTCTCGCCGTGGCGGCCGGAGTGGAGGAGGATGCAGAGACCGCGTCAGCGTCGGCGCTCAAATCGCCGCGGCTGCGCGAGATTGCTGAAAAGATGGTTTACAGTTCCACCCACATCATCGGCATCGGCGTGAAAGGGTGCCCGCCACCAGAGATGCGGACGGCGTGCTGGCTGTACTTTCCGGACGACGGTATTCCGTTCTACCGCGCGACGATCTTCTCCCGCTACGCGGACACAAACGCGCCGGAGGGGCACTGGAGCATCCTGCTGGAGGTAAGCCAAAATGTGCAATACAAACCCGTCAACGTGGACACCGTAGTGGAAGACTGCATTGCTGGCCTTCGAACGGCGACGTTACTTCGCCCAGAGGACGAGATTGTGTCGCGTTGGCACCACATTGAGAAGAAGGGCTACCCGATCCCATTCGTGGGCCGCAACGAGCTGCTGGAGGAGGTGCAGCCGGTACTGCGTGACAAGTATCAGATCTATTCACGCGGCCGCTTCGGCGCATGGCGGTACGAGGTAGCAAATCAAGATCACTCGTTGATGCAAGGCGTCGAGGCAGTGGGACACATCTTTCACGGCACCGATGAGGACACCGTGCATAAACCAGAAAAGGTCAATACCCAGCGCGGTGAGATGCGCTGCACATTGTCGTCGACGGCCTCGTAGAGGCCAAGGTTGGCAGTCATGGACAAGGATGTCGAGGGGTTTCCCTTTCACCTATCATGTGCTTCACTGCCCCGTACGACGACCTTCACCATCGCCCCGGCACACAGAAAAGCTGAGCGCCGCTGCATGGTTGTCAGAGGAGGGGTGAGGACTACCCAGGAAGAGGAGACTCTACCGCACTTTCTCTGTTCTTCATGCCGTGCGTGCAGCGACGCACGACCTCTGGCGCACCTGGCGGCTCTCCATCAAGAAATGCGGAGGAAAGACAAAACGAGAGCATCGACAAAAGAGCGACTCCTATGCCGACGCTCATGCCTCTCTGACCCTCTGTGGCATAGCGTGTCTGTAGTGCGCGGTGTAATGGTGTCCCACCGCTCCCCACCGCCTTTTACGTGTTTTCTTTTTTGTGTGTGCTTGCTCGTCTACTCTGGCCACATCCCCTGCGCTGCTTTGCCCGACGAGAGTCCCGGGTCTAGGGCGTTGCTCATTTTTCAGCGTATTCATGCCTCCTTGTCTTGTGCCCCACACCTCTTCCACCCGCTATGTGCGTGCTTGCGTGCGTGCCTGATGCCGTAGGGGCACGCACGCGCACTGTCGCCTTCCCCACCCCACTGCGCTCGCGCCGCTCTGTCCTGCACGCTAGGGCCAGCGAAGGGGGATCCGCGTTTCCTGCCCGTGCTACATGTGGCACCGACGTAGCAGTAGAGGGTGGCGCAGTGAATCGCATAGACACACAATCGTAAGAGGGCACAGGCAGTCGGATCATCATGGCCGGAACGTGAGGGAGAGGAAGAGATGGACAGACAGCCAAACGGGGTTGGGACCAGAATGATGGCTTGATACATGCGTCCGTAGTGCCGTGTTAGTATCGCGACGGACTGCACGTAGCCTGCGGTGCACCCCCATCCCCCCAGCACACACACACACACACACGCCTACAGACAGTTGCGTGTTTGTGGATGTGACAGACGGGATGCCTCGCCGTTTTCTTTTCTTTTTTTTATTTGTACTCACATGCGTGTGCACGAGAGGGATGAGGAAGGGGGTCTTGCACACCTTCCAATATCAGCTCATTCCTTTTTTGATGGTAAGGGGACGAGATCAGGTATGGAGGCGGTGCCGCTCTGTGTAAGTGCGTTTGTGTGTGTGTGGGGGGGGAGCTCTTGAGTGATGGGCCGCACGCGCGCCTCGTTCTTTCAACTCCTTACCTCCCTTTTTGTCAAGATGTGTGAAATCGAAGAAGCACAGCCAGAAGAAAACGGCCACACATGGTGAAAGAGAAAGCTGAGGATGTTCCTTCTCAAACTGCTTTGAGTCCCTGATGACAGAGGAGGGACACACACCTCCGCGCGTGGCATCTCAGGGCCCAGCGGCCCCGCACCCTCTGTGTGGGTGGAGGAGGCCAAAGCAGCCCTCCTATATCCCTGCCAAATGCCGAACCACTTGAGGTGGTGACCGGGTCAGGTGCCTACGACGTAGGGGGGGGGAGGCGAGTGCGATGCATCCCTGCTGATGTGGGCGGCCGTGCCCTGGACGGCGTGGCGTCGGGGCGACCTGCGACTGTGAACAGGTCTGTGCCCATCCACGTGATGGGCAGGGTGCCCACGGCACTTGAACGACTGTCTCGCCCCGGGCCCTCACACGGCCCACTGGTGAGGGAAGCGGCTGTGAGGCGACCTGCGCAGCGCGGGGCGGTGGGCGGAGTTTGAGGCGCAGGCCGTTCTGAAATGGCTGTGCTGGCATTTTTGTAGCGCGCGTGTGAAGCGCTGCTTCGCCCCACACGCGGTGGTGGAGGCCTGTGACGGGGCAGAGGTGTGTCGATCGGAGTTGAGCTGATTTTGTGCCGAAGAATAGGCAAGTCAAGGAAAACTTCTGCTTCGAGAGTGGCCAGTGATAGCGGAGAGATGGCGTAAAAGCCCTGCTGGATGATTGGCTCCGCACTTGTGGGCCGCTTCGCACTTTCTGCGATGCGTGTTGGTCTGCAGAGCGTTGTTTTTGGACGCTCCCCCTCGATGGAATTGTTCATGTGTGCGTGCCTGCTCGTCTCCGTCTTTGATTTCTCTTCTTCTTTCCTTCTCTTTTTGTTATGGCTGTGAAAACGAGAAAGCCGCGTACATGCGCAACACACGCGTGCGTGTGTGCGTACCGTGAACAGACGCACCATCGCCCCACGACTTGTAGAGACGCTTCCTGAGAATTACCCCAGCCGCCGAAAACCCTCACCGCTGGCAATGTCCCCTCTGCGCCCGCACCTTGCTCCCCCAAAATTACTTCCGTCACTGCGAACCGTTCCGCCGCTTTCTGCCCCGCCCCGTAAGCCCGCCAGATCCCGAGCCTCGAGCGCCGCAGCCACCTCCGCCCAGCGGGCCTCCGCTGGAGGTGCCCCTATTGCCCGCAGATGTACTGCAGGTATTCGATCCGCCGACGTTGCCACAACGTGCATCCCCGTTGCACTGACCCCCTCTTCCCGGAGGTGGACGGTAGCACCATCCGCCGCCCCTGAGACACGCCCCTGTCCGTTGCGGAGCCCTCCGCCACTCATCCCGGCCGTGTGGTTTGCCCCGCCTGTGGGATGCCCGTGGTGCGTTTTCGCCTTGGCGTACACCACCGGTCGGCGCACGCGACCCTTTTCCCCCGGACAGTGAGGTTGGCCACGACCCGGTCGAACGCCGCGCCGTTGAGATGGATGCACGCCGTGCCCGCCCCCACCGTCTTCGTGTCTACTTAAGGGCTGGCGAACTGAGGGCGCACCAGGCAGAGAAACATGCTCGCAGCCCCCGCCCCAGCGCCGAGCCCACACCCGGACCCAGAGTTCCCTCATTCTACTGCCAGTTGCGCTCCGCTACCTATTGCGCGCGCTCCAGACTGCTATTCCGCCTATGGATGCACCACCCGCAACACCGCACACGCATCTTCATGGAGAATGGCGTACCTAGGACGCGGAAGCTCCGCCACCCAAAACGCTACAGCGCACGATATGCCTCAGCACCTTCATCGTTCCTGCTCTGCACACGGTCCACCTTATCCGCGTCCAATGGGGTCGGCGATCTTGCAAAAGCCTCGCCGTGGGTGCGTGACCACCGCTGCGAGGAGTTCCCCGAGCGTCTACGGTGTTGCCCAGGCCTGGAAGAACAACATCGTCACGGAATTGCCGACGCCAGCGCCGCCAAGGTCGCCTTCGCCGCCTCCCCCTCCATGCTTCTCTGCGAGCCGTTTGGACTGCCCGATCCATTCCTGCCCCCGCCCGAGGAGGCATCCGACCCGTCTCTCTCCGCCGTCGGTGCAAACCGTCCAAAGTGCCTCTCCCCCATCGTTTCGAGATTATGCGCTGCCTCGGATTCGCGCTCCGGCCAGCGAGATGGGGGGGGGGGCGGTTGCCGGCGGAAGGAGCACGTGACCTATCGGAGAGACGCTTCCGCGCACAGGAAGAAGACCTCGCGCATGGGGCGTCGAACCGCCACGGATGGCGCCTCGCTACGGCAGCGCTCGCAGTGATCATTCCTGAAAAGGGGGGAAAAAAAGACATGCACGGGCCGTTTCCAAATACCCCGGCCTCTATGGTCGAAGGCCTCCACAAGACTGCCGACCACCTGAAGGTGGTGCAAAGTGCGCTCTCTCTCTCTCGAATGTGCCGTAGGCCGGTAAGTGCTATGCCAGTCGCGTATGCGAACCGCGTTGATGTCCCAAGTGGCATGCTCTGTATTTTCCATGCCCCTTTCCCCTCCCACCCATTCAACGCCTTTCCTCCTCTCATCAGAAAATCGACAGCTGAGTCACGTTGCAGGACACACAGTAGCCACCTTCTTTTTGCCATTCAACAACAAGAGAAAAGGACAGGTAGCAGGTCTCAAGGAACGAAGACAACCACACGAAGCAACTACACCAACGCCGCCGCATCGCGAGTGCAAGGACAGGTGCGCGGCATTGCTGGATGATCTCCTGAAGCGCATCGGTGCGGCACATTTCGCTCTCACTCCCCTCCCAAATAAGAACGACAGACACGCTGCGCGCGGACACGGGTGCACAGACGTCATCTGCGGAGACACCCACAGCAGCAAAAGCGGAGCGAAGACCCAAGCGACGGTGACAAAACAGAGCGCGCACCCAAGGAAAAACACCAGAGTAATTCGGTGCCGGTCTCCGCCCTTCCCGGTGTGGTTTCACTCCCTTCCCAACGAAAAAGGAAAGAGACAGACGAAAAGGTGACCAAGAAAAACAAACAGATCTACAGTAGGTAACCTGAAGGCACGCGCATCTCTATCCCAGCCGCTGAATACCCCCAGAAGAAAGCACACACAGGCAGTCGACCGAAAAAAAAAACAAAAAAGAACCTACGGCGCCGCGAAAGTAGCGGAGCAAGCGACCTCTCTCGACGACTGTCGGACGACAGACAAGCCGAAGCAACGCGCATCAAGCAGAAAAAAAGAGCGACGAAACACACACGTACGCCGCGGCAGAAGTAGTGAAGAAGAGGAGGTACGCGATCAGTGGAACTCCCGCCCTGGCACACCGGAAGAAAAAGGGAAAAGGCGTACGTGGGCGAGGCGAGCAAAGTTTGAAGGCTCGCTGATTTCCGCTTGTCACGCAAGTGCACGAAAAGCGATCAGCAGAGCACCACGAAGCGAGGAGGAAACAGCGAAGAAGGGTCGAATCATAACGGTTTCGGAGGCCAGCGAGTTCTGTGCAGCTGTTAGAAAGACTCAGCATCAGCAGCAAGTACGAAAAAGAGGCGCTCTGTCTTGATCCGCTTCTCCCTTCTCCCTTCCTGCCACCTCACCAGATCTCCGTGTGCTTTTGCAAGGACTGAACTCATTTCTTCCGTGCCGTCTTTCTGACGAGGTTGTCGCGTTTACTTTTTTTTATTTTTGTGGGTTCTTTTTTTTCGGTGGTGGTGTGGTGGCCACCGCCTCTCAGGTTCTTGTTTCCTTCCGCTGTGTTGTTTGACTGTGCTGGGCGACAACATACGATCCCCCTCTCCCCATCCTCCTCCTCCTCCCGCCAAAAAATGCAAGGATAACAGCAAGCAGCAAACCGACAAGAAAAAAGAAATAAGACAAAATACACAGAGAGACACACACACACACACAGGGCACGCACAGCACAAACAAAAACAGAAAGGCACGTAATCAAGTAAGAAAACGGAAGGGACGAAACAGAAAGCAATAACAGGACGAGAAAGGCTAAGACGCAAAAAGAAGGGAAAGCAGAGAAGGAAACCATTGCATGTGTAGCACACTCGAGCGCTTCTCGTTCTCCCTTGCTCGTCGTCTTCTCCCCCTTCTCTCCGTCGTTTATCCATCATTTCTTTTTGCTTTTTTTCTCACTTGTCTTTTCTGACCCACCCCTTTTACGTTTTGGCTCTCCTTAGTTCCTACCTTCTTTTTTTTTGTTTTGGTTTCGCTTTATGTGTCAGCGGTAGTTCTGTGCACGCGTGCCTCTTTTGCTCTCCGCCTCCTCTGCACTTCTCCCCTCTCTTCCTTCTCCTGTTTCTTTTTTTTTTCCAGCTTCTGTTCATGCATTTCTTTGCTTACGTGTTTGTCTGGTTTCTGTACTCAAAACCTTTGTATTTCTTTTTTTCTTGACCTCGTTTTTCTTGCCCGCCCTCCCCCTTTTTTTCATTTTTTTTTTCAGACTTGGTGGTTTGTATTCTCTCCTCTTCCTCGTCCTTCTCCGCTGCTGTTTGTTCGCCTCCCTCAGTGTTAGCCTTTACGCGTTTTTCGCTTGGTGTCGTATCCCTGCCTCCACCCCTCTCTCTGGTGTGTGTGCGTGTGTCTATTCGTCTGGCCGCGTCTCTTGTTGTGTAGTACTCCTGGGTTTCTTCTTGTCCTCCGACTCCATTGCTTTTAATCACCCTTGTCCATTTCTTCCTTCTTTGCGGGTGGTATTTCGGGATATTCTTTCTGCTGCCCCCTCCTCCCTCACTCCCTCCGATTCTCGTCCTTGGACCTCTGCCGTTATCTTGATCTTTCTCGTCTTGTGGTCGTTCTGCATCTGCCAGCTTCGACCTATTTTGTCTTTTACACCACTCTTGCCTCATAACTCATTCGCTTTTGTGTCTTCGATCTCTTTATGGATTTCGTTTATTTTTTCTTCTTATTGGGTTCCACATCTTTACGTTCTTTCTTTCTCGTTTCTTGCCACTTTTTTCTTTCATTCCCCTCGTCCTCTCGCTGCCCTCCCGCCCTCCACCGATCTTTCTTTGCCGCTGTATCTTCTTCGTCTCTTTCGTCTTGCGCCTGTAGTTGACCTGTTTCTCTCGTGCCCTTTCTGCTCACTCTCCTTCTTCTCACGATATTACTTGTGAGCCGCCATTACGCCAGTGGCTCACGACGCCAGTCCACCCACACCACACCAGTGTAGATAACCTCTGAGGGAAGAAAGAGCAAGAAAGACCAACACCAACAAAAAGGAGCTATCGAAAACCAAATACTCACGCACAAACACACACACACAAAAAGAAAAAGATAAGGTACACACAGATACATATTCTTGTTTGTTGCCTGTTGCTTTCACTCTTTATCTGAGCCTTGTGCTCGTGTGGGTGCGTTTGTTTGTGTGCGCGCGCCGTAGTTCTCACATCCCTCCTCCCCCTCATCATCATCGGAGGATTTGTCTCTCTCTCATTCCGTAATCTCTATACACACACATCCTAGTAGTACTCTTACTTTAAAACGACAACAGCATATACCGGGTTTGCTTCGCCTTACTCTTTTTTGTTTGTGTCGCCGAGCCCCTCCCCTCACCACATCATCACTATCATTCTCTTCAGCCCCCTTCCCCCCCCCCCCACTCTCACTCTTCCGTGGCCGATCACCTTGCCCTGCCTTGTGCATACGCTGTGATTTATATAAAACATTTCAACTCGCGTGCGCATCTATTCACGGGTCCAGCACTTCAGCTGTTTCCTTCTTCAAATCTTGTCTATTAGGGTTCCGCTTTTTTCGTGTTATTTTTGTTTTGGTGAGGCCCTTTTTTTTCTTGGCCTTTCGCCTGTCCGCTCTGTGCTGGTCGTTCTCCCTTCTTCTCTTACTACCCCGTGTCTCCGCTCGCGTATAGCCGCATACTGTAAAGCCCAGCTGGCTTTTGCGCCTCTTTGTTTTCGCCATTAAAAAAAAAGGTTTCGCGCTCTCCCTCCCTTTCTCGACGCAATTCTTTATCGATTACCTTTTTTTTCCTGTCAAACACATCACACACACACACACACACACAAACTTTCTGTCCCTCGTGTGCTTGTGTTTCCGTGTGTTGTGTGTCTTCGGGCACTCCCGGGTCTTGAACTCAACTTGTATCAGATTTTCGCACTCTTTTTTTTTTCTCTCTCTCTCCGTGTGTGCGTTTTGTTTGTCTTCTTGATTGTCAATCCAAAGTACTCCCCTCCCCTCCCCTCCCCTCCCCTCCCCTCCGTTTCTCGTCCGTGCGGATTTCTTTTGATTTTTTTTTTTGTTGTATGTATGTTTTTTTTTTTTGCCGTTTTCGAATTGCTTTCCTTCCACCCTGTCGCTGAGTGCGTCCCTGCCCCCTCCCCCCTTCTTTTTTCCTTCCCCGCAGCACAAAGGCTTTGCTCTTTGCGGCGTTCCTCACCCTTCTTCATACGGCAGACATACCTGCTCCCCTTTTTGCTGTTGCCGTCGTTGTGGCTGCCCTTGCTCTCTGCCTCTGAGCGTCGAAGTGTGAGGCGCAGCACATCTGTAGCGGTGTGTAAGTATATAAATATATAAATATATATATATATAGATCTGTGCATGTATGTGCACATCCTTCGCCTCAGCTCTTGTCTTTCTTGCTCTCGCTCCAGCTCTCTCCCCCTTGCGCTTGCCTTGGCTCTTCTCCTCACCTTCACCGTTTTTTTTTTTACTTCTCTTTCTTCTTTGGGTTGTGCGTTGCTTATAGGTATATCGGTAGATATCTATATCTTTGCTTCGTTCTTTTCTCTCGATCACTTGCCCTTCGACTCCCTATATTTTATTGCTTGCAGATTTCCTTTTTTTTTAGGGGGGCTTGTGTTTCCTCTTGCGTCCTTTTTTTTTGCTTCGTTTTTGTTGGGTGATTTACGTTTTTTTTCCTTTCGCCTTAACTCGTGGAGCTCATCTCATTGCCTTCTCCTCTTTGCCGTGGCTGCTGTTGTCGTCACCGGGGGTGTTCCTCTGGCGGCCTTTCTTTTCTGTTTTGTTTGTGTCTTCTGTTGCACCGCGGCGTCGATCGTGCACAGACGAAAAAAGAAAACGAATCGGAAGACTATCCGCCACACACGAACGCGAGGGGGGGAAAAAAAGAAAAGGTGTCCATCCGCGGGAGGACGCACGATATCGATTTCACGCACAAAGGGCAACGAAAAGAGGACATAACTGAAAGCGGAAGAAAAAGAAACAGAGGTCTGTCCCTCCCCTCTCTCCGCCTTTCACGCTCGTACCCGTTCGTGGGATTTTTAGGGACAGGAAGGAGTTGCAGGCATCACCACCCAACACGCAACTGCTGCGCGTGAGGCCAGACGTGCACACAGCAAGGACAACAAGGACAGCAACAGCAACAACAACACTCGCACACACAAGAAAAACCTGCACTTCGCAATCTCCTTCTCCTTTCTTCTTCGTAAAGGGAAGAGGAAAGTGAGATTGTGCGCAGACGCGCTTGCCTTTTTGCGTGTTCGCCTCGTTACACGTCTTACTCCCACGCCTGCGGATAACAAGCCCCAAGGAGCGGCGATCATTCACCGGATTTTTCACAAAGACGAACGCCCCTCTTGGCTGCCGCGTGCTTTCTTGTGATTGAGCAGCGAGGAAAGCTGAGAGAACCAGCAGCCATCAACAGCGGGGACTACGCACTGATACAAAACAAAAATCAGTATAACAAACAGTTTCTAGTGTTGTAGCTCATTTCGGCCTTCATTTTCTCTTGTTATTCTCTCTTCCGTTTCTTCCTTCATCATCTCCAATTCTTTTTCTGTGTGTTTTTTTTTTTGTTTCGTTGCGTGCATCGGCTAGCCCACGCCCGCCCTCCCTCGATACCTGCCTTCCCCCCGACACACACACACACACGCACACACGCCTCACTATCACTACTACTACTACTAAACATCTCTATTCTCCGTTCGCTTTTTCGTATTTATTTTGTTCTGTTTCACGTGAATCCTATCTTCTATACAATTTTTTTTATTCGTTTCCATTCTACTGTGTACGTTGATCTGCTCGTCTCTCGTTCTGGCTGCTGTTGTTTGAGCTCTCTCTCACTCACTGTGCTTCCGTTTCTTTCTTTTTTTTTTTTGGAGGGGCCTCTTTGCGTTCCTAGTGGCTTCTGTTACTCATTTTTGTTCTTCTCTTGTCGTGGTGGTAGTCTTTCTCTACACTCGTGCGCGCTCCCTCTGCCGCCTCGCGTCGGTGTTGACGTTTATTCGTGCTGCATACTTTGTGTGCACGTGCCTTGTGTTGTTTTTGCTTTGTTTTGTTCAGCATTCTAATCTTTTTCGCTTTTTTCTTATTTTGCTTCACAGAGTAACTCTGTAACGTCCTCTGCACACCTCTCCACCCATCTTTTTTCTTTTTCTTTTTGCCTGCCTTGTTCTCCCGTGTTGTGTTCCTGTTAGATCTGCCTCCGACGCAACGATCTGTCCTTCTCCGTGGATTCTTCTGCTTGCTGCTTGGCTTTTGCGTTTTGTTTCCCGCGCGACACAAATTTTCTTTGCCCTTTTTTTTTTTTGTGTGTCTTTGGTGTTTGTCTCGTGGTCGTCCCTCGCTCCGCGTGCCCGCTTGTGTTTCTTCTTGTGAGTCTGCTCTTTTTTCTATTTTACATCTATTTTGCTCTTCCTGCACGTCTCTCTGCTTTTCCGTGCCTCTTGCATGTTTGCCGTGCCCGCGTGCTTTCCTGCTGCGTTTCTTCTCTCCACGCGTCTCTCAGTCCTCCTCCTGCTTTTAGCGGCGCTGTCGTAACGGGCATCCGTCGCGCCGTTTGGGGCCGCCTTTGCCTTTTTTTTCGTTGCGTCTTGATCGTCTCCTCCCCACGCGCTTCAGGGCCCACCCCTCAAGTCCTCTTCCTCCCTTCACCGCTCCAACCCTGCTGTATTCATCTCTGCCGGCGTTGAAGCTGCGCAAGTTCGTGCATTTGTGGCGGACAGGACGCCTTCTGCCTGCGTGCCTGAGTGTTTGCACGCGCGTGTGCATCAGGTGGAGTAGCACGTGGTGAGAGAGGGGTGCGAAGACCGGTTTTGTGCGTGCGTGAGTGGACGTGACGGTGCCCTTTTTGTGACAACGCTGAAGTACTGCGAATATAGTCGACTCTACCGACTCGTGTACTCGCTCGATCCTCCATTTCTTTCCGTTTCTTTCTTTCCTTTTTTTTTTTCGCAGCCCCGCCCCGCCCCGCACCCCCGTCCATCCTTCTCTCGTCACCCGTCAGTCCTTGACTCGTGTGTCTGCACTACTCGACGGGACTTATTGCTGTTACTCTGCTCTAGAGGGCGGACGAGGCAACGAAGGAAAGTCGCCTACACGCGCAGCGGCACAGCACACACAGTGAAGCGGCAGCATAAGAGGAGAGGAGAAGAATAAGATTCATTCTTTCCCGCAAAAGGAAGGAAGATGAGCTACAAGCACAACGGCGGCTACCACCGTGGCCGCCCGTCGGTCGCCACGGCTGCTGACAGCAAGCTGAACCTGCTGGTCCGCTTTCTTGACCACGGCGTCGACGACAGTCAGTTCCGCGTCTTCTTTGAGCCGTTTGGCGAAATCACCTCGTCGATGGTGATGCGCGACATCTTTACTGGAGAGAGCCGCGGCTTTGGCTTTGTGCGCTTCGCCCGCAGCGCAGACGCCGCACGCGCGCTGCGGGAGTGCGATGGCAAGAGGCTTGGTGGAAAGGCTGTCAACGTGATATGGGCGAAACAGCAGCACGACGATACACCAGCTGGGCAAGAGCGGCTGAAGATGAACAAGCTGTTCCTGCGCAACGTGCCACTGGGTGTTACGGAGGCTGAGCTGGTCGCGCTTCTTCGCGTGTACGGTACTGTAACGGAGGCCTCGCTGCATAGCGACAAGATCCCCGCCGCCCGCCACGCTCCAGCGCGCCGCATAGCCTTTATCATGTTTGCCGACGAGGGGGCAGCCGAGGCTGCGCTGCGTGGCGTCCATAACACTTGCCCCTTTCCCACATGCAACGGCATTCCGCTGATGGGAAAGCTGTCGGAGGACTACAAGGCAAAGAACGGCGGCAGTGGCAACAGCAGCAGCAACAGCAGTTGCCAAAACTTCAGTGCTCCCAGCCGCGCCCCCGCCATTCTTTTCACGGACCACGCACACTTGCCTCCCATGTTGGACTGCGCCTTCTGCACCTTTACAGCGAAGCAGGTAGGCGGTGCCTGCTCCCCGACACCGGCGAGCAGCGTTCACCTCTCCGACTCCGCGGCGGAAGACTCGCTCTTCTCGCCGTCGGCCGTCGTTGCGGGTGGCTCTCAAGCAGACGGAGTCATCGCCGAACAGGAGGCAATGGCCCGCTACTCGCCTGCCTTGCGCCTGTCAACTCTTCGCCTGCCGGCTCCGACGTTGCCGAAGGTCTTCCGACACAATCCGTACGCGGCGTCGCTCATCGCCCCGAGGAGGAACTCAGGGTAGGCGAGGAGAAGGGCTTCTCCGGAGCTTACGGCGTCTGCCCTTCCGGCGGACGCGCGGCTGCAGAAGCTGCGAGTCGAACAGGGCAACGTGCCGACATGCAGCAAGACGATGCCGGCAGTGGTCGTGTTGCCGTTTGTTTTCGTTTGTGTCTCCCTGGAAATGAAAGCGGAGCTCGCACGGAAGGAGAGCAACCGAATAAACAGACAGCCTTCCTACATCATGCTGCGTCTAGCGCACAGAAGTAGCAACAACAGTGCTGCGAGAGAAGACTAGGGAGGGACAATGTGTGTGCGGGCAACTGTCTTCTGTCCCATGCTTCTCCATGCCACGACATGACACAGAAGATGCGCAAGAAGCCCTGGGAAGCCCGACTCCTCAGAGATGCTCATGAGACAGCATCTCAACCAGGGCTGAGGGGCGTTGTGACGACACCTTCGAGGGAAACAGGAGAAAAAAGTGTCTTGATACGGCTCCCGCCGGTGGACTCATTGTACTTGTACTGCCTTTCCTGTATTCCTGTCTTTTGTTTTTGTGGCGCTTCGCATATCGTCTTGCATGTATATATGTGCATGTATGCTGCTGTTTTTCTTTATGGGTGCATTCGTGTGCATGTGTGGAGTGTCATGTGCTGTCCTTCGGTGTGCCGCTTGTCGTTCTTGCCTGCCTCAATCTGTCTTTGTGTGCATTGGCTTCTGCGCTTTTCATCTTTCCGTGTGACACCACGAATACCTGCCGTTCCTTCCTCGTTTCGCTTTTTGATTTTCTGTGTCTGCGCTCTGCGTCTTTCTCCTCGCTGCTGTTCTCCCCACCCCTCCCTCCCTCCCCCTTCTCACATCTGGGCTTTCAAAACGGACATGCAACTGCTCCCGCCGCCACTTCGCCCACCACTACGTCTCGATGCTTTTGCCCCTTCTCGCCTGTGCTCGCCTCTCTCCGTCTTCGTCTTCGTGTGCATGTGCGTGTGGCCAACGCTCACGTAGCCCTACCGCAGCCTGTCGTTGTCTTGTTCTGTTTTGGCGATATCTCTTCCCTCGTCTCGCTCTCCGTGTCCCTTGTTGTGTGTCTCCATCGCAGACAACCCACTTGGCATGCTCCTCCGCTCTCGCCGAGTGCCCTGCTCATGCTTTTCTTTTCCGTCTCCGAATGTGTTATTCAATGTATATATATATATATAGATGTGTTTTCCAAGAGTGATGTATCGACTGCCTCTGCCGGAAAGGGGACCGTCAGGTGCCAGTCCGTCTTTTGTACTCACACGTCAATACACCCTCCACCACGTGTGCATAACGCACCGATCACGTGCACCCTCGCCGACAAGCTCATAAGAAAAGTGGAGATGGAGAGGAAGGACGGAGAGAGCGATCGAGCCGAGCGAGAAGGATGCCGAGAGATGACACACAGCGTATTGTTTGGACTGTATTTTGTTTTGCTTTCTAATCACTTGTCGGCGCCTCATCCGCCTATTCGGCACGTTTTGTCTCGTTTCTTTCTTTGTTTCGGGGATGCTGGCAACAGTGCTGGTGTTGCAGGTGGGGGTAAGAATGCTCATCATGGCGAACCATTGAGGTGTTGGAAAAGTGCTTTTCCTTGAATGAGCTCTTTTATGTATGTCTACATGTGTACATGCATGTATGTGTGGACGCGGATGTGCGTAGTGAATGTGTATGCATGTATATATATATATATGCATATATAGATGTATAGGTGTCGGTATCTTCGTTTTTCTTTCCTCTTCGTTCTTTAGCTTTATGTGTGCCTTTCGCCTTTGTCTTGTGTATTTTGTTTCCATTCAAGTGCAGTTCCCTCTGTCGTTTTAGTTGTCCTTCACTACATCGACTCTCTCTATCTTTCCGTTTTTCTTTTCTGTATTGCTCTCTGCTGCTTCTCTGGCCTCTTTCTTTGCACTCTCTTGTTGATGGGAAGACGTGGCTGTGCAGTTGCGAAAATATCCCGTGACGGACGAAACGCGAATCTGCCACGCGTACGGTGAGTCACTGAGAGGGCAGAAAATGAAAACCACAGGTCACTTCTTCCACATGAAGAAAGGACCGCATACAGAGACTGAAAGCTGCACATGCGTGGCCGGCACATACATGCCATCAATACAGGCATGCCTACCCAAGGATTACATGAAAAAGCGACATACCTCGCGACTCTCTGCCATGGTCACGGTCTCGTTCGGTTGTATTCAAATCTGCTTTGAAAAAAGCACATGCACAGGCACGCGGCGGAAGGAACAGCAATGCAAAGGCCGCGAGAACTAATAAGAGCAGTGAAACGAAAATAAAGAGCATTTTTATCGGCAACAGGTGGAGACGATACACCCACACCCGCCCACACATTTATAAACAACACCCTTTTATTGTTTAGGGATCTTTTATTTTTTGGTATCTGTGTGCTTATTTTAGTTGCAATTATGGCGGCGCACGCTGCGGGGCATCATTAGTGAACATCGACTCTCGTCTTGACTACCTATTTTTTTTTCTCGTTTGATTCCTCCACGTCATGCGTGTCCTCTCCTCATATGGAGTACTCCTGCATGACGCCTCATCTCTCTCTGCCTCTCTCGTGTTTATGTCTGTGTGTGTGTGTGTGTGTTTTGAACATCGCTTGTTGTACCCCTTATGTTACACCTCTCATGCCCGATCTGCGCAACCGTCTTCCCAAGTCTACGGACGTCACAACTATGGACGTCTTCCCTTCGGTCACCTCTTTTATTTTTAGACCCTCCTCTGCTGCTTTTCTGTTGTTGCGTATCTTACCTTTACTCTTTGTTTTTCCTTTTCGTTTCGCTGTCGCTAGCACCACCTCTTGTTGCCCGAGTCACTTATTCGCACTCCTTCCCTCGTTTGATAGAAAGCGAATAACAGAGAGTCGCGTAGAGGAACGTGTGTGCGCGTGTGCGTGCATGCATGCGTGTGTGTGTGTGCGTTTCTTTTTTTTTTCCATCTCTTTGTTTGCTCGACGTACGCGTACGAGAGCACAACATGTTCATCGCGTGTAATCATCTTATATATTTGACTATTCCACTCTCTGTGTTTGTATTTCTTGCTTTTTTTCTAGTGGCCACTGGCTGTGCCCTCTCCCCCTTTTTTTTTGCGCTTTTCTTTTTTTTTTTCGCTTGTTGGTTGCATTTTCAGTTTTCGTGTCCGTGCGCTCGTCAACATTGTTTCTCTTCAGTGTCTCTCTCTGTCTTTTAGTTTCTTGTGCAGGCTCTTTACTCTTCTGTGCCCCTTTATTTTTCCGTTTAGGCTACATTGTCTCTTATTTTTTTTTCCATTCTATCATTCCATGTGTGCGTGTGTGTGTGTCTGCGTGAGCGTCCGTGGATCCTCTGTTTCTCCTCTTGTGTGCTACTTGGTTTTGTGCGCCACTGCTGTCTTTACACGTCGAGAGACTTCTTCGTCTTTTTTTTTCGTTGCTTTCGATTCCAGTTTTATTTTTGTGTTCTCTCTGTGCGTACAAGTGTGTGTTACGTTACGGCGCGTGTCTTTCTTGGTCTCTGTATGTGTCTGCCATCTCTCTCTTTTTTTTTGTTCGGGTCTTTTCTCTTGCTCTCTCCGTCATTGCTTGGACATCATCTTCCGCCTTTTTTTTTGTTGGTTAACACCCTGAATTTCCTTCCTCTTCCCTCCCCGCGGCGCCCTTTATGGCTCCATCAATCTTGTCCGTATCAGAGATGTCACAGACATGCATCACGAGAGGTGTGTATGTATCTCTGTCTCCTTGGAAGGAGGGTCTTTTTATTTCTATTTCGTTTCATGCCCTTGTCTTGGTACGCCTTTCACCCTGCCTTTTTTGCCCCTTCACCACTTCCTCACCGCCACATGGGCACACTGACGACAGCTCTCTCTCTCTATCCTCCCTCGGTGCTTCTCCTCATTTATGCCTCTTCATTTTCTCTGCCGTCACCTGTACAATGTTTTTTTTTTTTCGTGTCTAGGCGGGGGGAGGGGGGAGGGTCTTATGCACTTCTTTCGCACCTCCGTGCCTCGTGCCACACACCCTCCCTCCTCTCCCTTGTACCTTTTTATGCCTTCTTACATTCCGTTTTTGTGTGTATGCGTGCTTATTCCGTCCTCTTATTCTTGCTTGCCGGCCCGTCTTTCTGTCAACCGAGTCGTTTCGTCCCTAGCGCGTGAACACCAGAGTTCGTCCAAGCACCCGATGTTCTGTGGAGAGAGAGTGAGCATGCAGCCACCTCCGTAGGTGGGAAACTCCCTCTTTCAAAGAGGAGAAACTTAAAAATGCAAACACACACGCACACCCACACACTAATATACGCTGGTGCGCGAGAGAAGTTTCTGCCTGGGAGTGAGAGGACGGGCTGCAAGAGACGTTCAGTATACTGCGTCTTCTCTCTCGGCCTTTTCCGCTTCCTTCCTCCTACACCGCCACCCGCCGCCTCATCCATTCCTTGCCCGTCTCTCTTTGCGTGTGTGTGTGTGTGCGTTTTTGTTTGTTACGTCTCTTTTCCATGCAGACGACGTGCTTTTTCTTGTTTAGATTTATTTTCTGGGTTTTGCTCCTTCACTCCGTCCCTTCCCACTTGTCTCTCCATCGCCCTTTTCGAGTGCATCTGCACACAGGAGGATCATAAACATTTTCAGTCAGCACGAATATGGGAGGATGAAGGGCTACTCCTCCCCCCCCCCCGGTGGAGCAGCTGAATGGAAGGAGTTGTACGTGATTCCGGGCTGTGGCACTGGTGGGGATGTCGATGGCGAGCGAGTGTCATTCGCTGGTGAGGTACCAGCGGTGAAAGGACAGGGCAGTGCACGCGCACAAGACCAACGGAGACCACGTATGTGTTGCATCGTGAACCATTTCCTGCCCTCCTCGTACATGGAGCGTCACAATGAAAGATGCAGATCAATCTGCGTCCCTGCAGCTTCACACGCAAGCCTCGTGGGCACATACTTATCGCCCCATTGCCCCTCAACGCTCACGCGTTGAATGCCCGCATTCTTTTGCAGGAATTTCGTCCAACGCGACCTTTCTGGCGAAAGTTTTTTCGTTTTCTTCGTTCGAGTTTGCCTCTAACTCTGTGTCTTTTCCTCCTCGCCTGTCTTGTTGCGCGCTGTCGTCCGCGTCGACTGACCCTCTTCCACCCGCACTTGACAAGAGGGTGACTTCTTCGTTTGTGGCGGCTCTCTCTCCAGTGCTCCCGCGCGGTTTGGTTGTCTTCCTGCTGTTTTTCGCGTTTCTTTTGCACCGCTACCGTCCACCAAATACTGCCCCTCCCTTCCGCCCCTGCCTCTCCCCATGATCCGCCACCCCGGTAGTGCCGCGCTTGTGTACGTGTGCGCATGCACCCTGCAGCGGTGGTTGAGCAGGCCCTCTTCGCTTCTCTTGATGTGCACGCGTGCATGCACTCACTTTCTCTTCGCTTTATGCTTCCGTTGTTTTTTTTTCCTTTGTGCGCGCACATGTTTCTCCCCCTTCTTACGCGTGTGTGTGCTTTCTCTATCAGCTGGTGTTGTGGGCGCCACTGCCGTTGTCGTGTGTGTGCGTGTTTTGGGGGTGGTGACGAACTCTCTTGTCGCCCGCGCGCACCTCTGTCGGTGTTTCTTTTTCACCTTTTCCTTTTGCTGCCTGCGTCATCATCCTTCTCGCCGCCCTCCCCCTTTCTCTCTTCCTCCCACAACTTGTTTCCGCTTTTCTCTATCTGCTGCATTTTTTTTGTTGTTGTACCACTGCCAGCGGTGCCGGCCTCGTTTTTTTTGTGCTTTTCTCTCGCCCTCGCCTTTATCGAAGAAAAAGAACAGTAAAACCACGCAGGCAAACACACACACACACACACACACACACACAGACCCTTGCTGGTGCGCATGCGCTCTTGGCGACCTGAGCGATGTTTTTCGTCTTCTATTTCGTTTCTTGCTTCTCTTCTCTGCTGCTCGCCACCACTATTCTCAGGCTTGATCGCCAGCCACCAGGCGAGGTGGCGATACCACTCACCAGTGGCACAATGCCAGGACCTAGCGCGCCCGACTTTCGGGAGAACGGAAAGGAGGACAAGAAGGGCCCAGTGCGCCGCTGGAGCGAAGACGACGAGGAAATAAAACGCCTGAAGCGATGTCGAAGGAAAAAAAAACAAAAAAAAAGATGGAGAGGAAGGCATGCGTGGCACAGAGTGCGAGGGCGTTCAGAACACAACGAAACAGCAGAGAGAAGAAACGGCCAAAAAAAAAAAAAACGGAGCGCCGAAATCATGTACGCATCAAAACGTTGGCAAAAGAGGAAAGGAGCCAAAAAGCAGAACAACACGAAGTTCTCTGCGTCTGTAGTAGTTGGTGTCTGTGCCTGTCCTCTGCGACCCTGCGCCACGTCCGTAGATCATTTCTTTTTTCTTTTGGATCTGTTTCGATGTCTTCATTTTTTTTTGAATCCTCTCCTTTCCCTGCGTTGTCGACGCGATGAGTGCGTCTCTGTCTCGGTGTGTATGCATGGGGCGCATTTATTCTGCCGACAGGATTTCTCGTTTGTCCGCACACCCTCGCCTCGTTCACACCGTTCCTACTCATTTCGTCGTCTGTGTCTGTGTGTCTGTGTGTGTGGGCGCGTGATTCTCTGTCATCCGTGCTTTTTCTTCCTTTTCTAGATTGGTTTATTTTTCCGTTTACCAACTCGCATGCCATGTACACTATAAAGGACGACGAGCCGACGGCTTTTAGCGCTTTTGTTCTTCTTTTTCAGCTTCCCCGTTTCGATCACCTTTCTTTTTTATTTTCTCCACATTGACACGGGCACCTGTCCGTACTTCGGCTTCCGGCAGCGGCAAGATGACGTGCTGCCAACGACACAGCTAGCACTGCGGCAGCCACGCACCCGACCGCGGTTGCGATGAGGGCGTTCTGCCTGGTGTGTGGTGCGCGGTATGCTACGCAAGAGTCGCGGATCGCTCAGCGTGGGTGTCGCAACCCACGTCGTTCCTCACACCATGGCTCTGCACGCAGTGTTGTGACTACGCACATCTCTCGCGCGCTGCGCGGGCTTCCCGGGCTTCCCGGGTTGTGTGTCTAGGGCTGCCCC